>NW_008652463.1:0-17899 GCF_000695815.1 Acanthisitta chloris
CCGGCCCCGCTCCTGGGGCAGCGACCTGGCGGTGCGGAACGGAGCGATACCGCCTGCCCTTTGTGTGCGAGCTGAGCTGCGCCCTGGCACGGCTCCTCGGGCGCGCAGGGCTACGTGAGACTCGCGGTGTGAATGTCTTTGGGCTGTCCAAAGTTGTGTTATTCTTTTCATTTTTACACAGCTTTATATGTATATAATTACAATTACCTGCTAGTGCCAGCTTCTGCAGCTTGATATTCCTCCCTAGGGACGTGGTTCCGGGTAGGAGCAGTTTTCTGTTTGCAGGTGTGACCAGGTAGCCTTTGGTGACTGTGGTGCTCGTCCAACCTGTAACTAGCAGTGCAGTGGAAGTGAGAACCGTCAGCTTTGCCCGTGCTGTGAACGGCAGTGAAAGGTGTATCGTTTTCATGCCGTTGAATGAGAAAGTGTAGGTACAAGTGGTTGCAGTTACAGAGAAGGTGTGATGGACAAGGGTCACAGACAAAAAGGTCAAAGGAAAAGGCTGAGCAGGAGGTGGAGGACTAACACCAATCCCACCCCACTCACCATCTGGAGACAGGGGTGAGAACACTGATGCTCCTTCATGGCTCTCTGCAGATTTTGATGTGCACCAGCCTAGGGTTAATGTGACAGATCAAGGTCTGGGCAATGGGGAGAGATGGATTTGCTGCCAGACCGTTTTTCCTGCTTTTTGATTGTAGTCACAGAAATAGTCACATGAGAGACAAGTACTAATCCTGGCAGGAAGTTGAATGAAATGGCCCTGGGGTGACCACTCTGTGTCAGGCACTGGCCTGGTGAAGTGAGTTCCTCAGGCCATAGCATCTCTGTGCATCTTCTGATCTGATCTAACACCATTCCAGGTGTTTGCAAACCTGCCAAAGGGCAAAAGTGGTCCCTGTGACACGTTGGGTTCATCTGTGCCTGCAGGTGGTCTGCAGTGAGCTCAGAGCTCATTCGGGCACTGGAACAGCTCCCCAAGACAGTGATCATGGCCCTAAGCCTGACAGAGCTCAAGGAGCATTTGGACAATGTTCTCAGGCACAGAACGGGATTGTTGGGGCTGTGCTGTGCAGGGCCAAGAGTTGGACTCGATGATCCTCATGGGTCCCTTCCAACTTAGGATATTCTGTGATCTCCAACTCTTTCTTTCAGGCTTGTTTGTAAGATTGTTGTATTTCGTCTGGGATTGTAGTGTTGTGTTCTGGGAACCATTGAATTCCTTGTTCATGGGCTGCACATCCAGTGCATGTGAAGGCAAAATCTTCTGGGAAGAATGTTGTACCCAGAGGTGCCCGGGCTGGGCTATCCCTCCTCATGCTGACACAGAACTGTGAGTGTTACTGTTTGAGAGGATAAGAGATTGGAGCAAGCAGCACACGGAAGTCCCACGAGCTGTGTTGGTGGCTGCTGGAAACCCTCCCCAGCTCCATTGTTTAAAGAAGAATAGATCCATCACATTTTCACACTCTGCCCTCCGGTTTGGCTTACTCATCGAGGTGCACATAGCATTTGTCTTATTCACAGGAAGCAGCCATGCTGCTCCTGCTTTGCCTGTGCTTCCAACGGGATGTTATTCAGATCCATGGAGGTGAATTCCTTTAGTGCTACTTACCAAGCACATTTTGGCTGGTTGTTACAGCGGTGGTAGACAGAAGTGTGAGCTTGGCTGTTCTGATTCTTAGAAAAACCTCAGATGTGGTCTCACAGCTCTGATTTACCACCTGTGCTTGTTTCAGCCACTGCGGTGCACCTCAGAGGTATGTGCAGAGCATCACTGCTGTGTGTCTAGTTATTGCTACTGAATCTTTAAATACTGGGCAGAGCCGCCAGCCCTGACTGCCACAGCAGTTTCAAAATATCCTTTTAAGGCTGTGTTGCAAGGTATCTTCTTGATTAGGTCCTGCTGCCTTTTTCTGGGATGGGTTTAAACCAGAGCAGATTTTTAGCATGAACTTTGGCCATCACATGTATTTACTAATTCTTCTTAACTCCATCAGAAGAAACTCCTGAGTTAAACTTGATATAGTGGGTTAATAATACCTGAGGTCTTGCCTGGAATTGTTAATTTTTAATTGGAAATATATTGGTAAGACATCTCTTATTAAACTATTGGAACTTCAGTAGTGACATGTATGTTGTTGCTTCCATCTTGGTGTAAGAGCGGATGTGCTTCTGTTTAGTGTCCCTGTTCAGCTCATGTGGTGTGTGGGGCATGTGAGGGGGGTTAGCAGGAGGCAGGATCCACACTGGCAGAGGTAAAGATCACTCATTAAGATGTCTCAGTGAAAACCAAACAGTCAGTGCAATATTCTTGAGGGATTCCTCAGCTAACCTTCCTCTTCATAGACTCATAGAATCCTAAAATGGTTTGGGTTGGAAGGACCTTAAAGCTCATCTCATTCCACCCTCTGCCATGCACAGGGACACCTTCCACTAGCCCACGTTGCTCCAAGCCCCATCCAACCTGGCTTGGAACACTCCCAGGGAGGGAGCAGCCACAGCTGCTCTGGTCAACCTGTGCCAGTGTCTCAGCACCCTCACAGCCAAGGATTTCTACCCAATATCTCATCTAACCCTGCCCTCTGAAATGGAAACCCCACCATAAAGATCAGTTCTGAGTTCCTGAGTGACCCAGTAATTGAATCATGTCATATCCCAGCAATCCAGCCTTTCCAGGAGCAGGCAGAGGAAAAGGTGTGAAGGTTTTTCAGAGTTCAAATACAGAAGAAGAAGAGAAATCACCATTTAAACCTCATGCAACATACACAGTTTGGACAAACTCATGTAACCTTTCATGTGAGCCCTTGACTCAGTGCCTTGGCATTGCTCTTGGACTATCCTAAGATTGGGTTATCTAGGGAATCCAGAACTCACCATTTTGGAAGTGAGTTTCCTTGGAAAGAGTTTTGCTTCCACAGTTGAAGAGGATCCTTCTGACTTGGTGTAACATAACCTGCTTTACTCCCTGTTTACTGTGCCTTTCAGCCTCACACAAAGCCCACAGCGTGATTTATACCACTGGCCTGCATTCTCTTGCTGGGAGTCTTCAGTTTCCCTGTCCTCAGCTCTCAATGGAGTCTGGAAAAATTTGTTTTCATCTCATGGGTTCAGCTTCTTCCGAGATGCTTCCATGTGAGCAGGAACCCCATGGTGCCATGAGGCACTGCTGGCTGGGGCTGGTGGGTCAGAGCCCTTGGCTGACAGGGGTTGACCCTGCTCTCAGACATCCAGTGATGTGGAAATTCCCCATCATCCAGGGCTCTTCCATTGTATATGGGCAGATTTCTGGAGTAATCACAGCTGGTTGTCTTTATGGATTTGAATTGAGGGGAAAACACTTGTGTTCATCACATTCAGAGCTCCTTATTTCTGCTGCAGCTCCCTTTACACTGATGGGCACTGTAAAAGGGACTTGGGAAAGCTGAATTTACATTTGTGTTCATTTAGAGCCCTTTACATCGCCTGAATGATGTGCCAGGGAGGCTGACAGCAGCCTTTGCCCAGCCTCAGGATAAACAGGAGTGGTGTGAAACCTGCACCCACTGAAACTCACAGCAGAGCTGCCACTGCCTTCCAGGAGCACCAAATCGGCCCAGAAACAGAGTGGTCACAGCAGGATATTCATCACAGTTTATTGTCTTCCCACAGCCAGATGCCATTTGCATTGTCAAAACACTGCCATGGGTAATTGAAAGTATTTTTAACAGAAATTTCAGAGCAGCTTTTTCCTCTTCTCTCCAAAAGTCACATTGGCTGGTCCTGATCAGCCCTTGAGGGGAGTCAGCAGCACTCTGGGGAGCCCAAGAAAATCCCTGAGTACTTAAAGCAAGGGAGAAGGCAGGGACAACACTTCATCTCCAGGGCTCTGCTGCAGAGCTGCTTCTCTGTACCAGGCTCCTCGTTTGGTTGGGTTGTTTTTAGCGTGAGTTGTGACTTTGATCTCCTGCAGAATCCAGTCCTGTGGTGATTTTCACAGTCAGGTGTCTTGGGAGCTCATTCCCTTCTCTGCAGCCTAGGGGTGACGTTTCAGCCTTAATAATCCAATATTATCAGAGGAGCACCTCAGGCAGCATTATGTGGTGTTTTCTCTTTTAATCAATGGTGAGGAAAAAGGGAATGTTGTTGCTCATCTGTGTTAATTTAAGAACCCATGCGTCCCCCGCAGCAGGCAGGGTCAGGCTGGGTATTTCCTCAGCTGTGAATCAAACTCATTTCACTCCAAGGGGAAGGAGTTCACTCAGAAAGAAACAGGACCTCGGGATGAGGAGGAAGACTGCATCCATGGCTGAACTGCCAGGGGAGCTCCAGGCTCCCCCTCCAGCAGGTTCCCTCATCCAACCCTAGCTTCCTGGTGACTCACACCTGGATGGAGCAGGGCTGCAGGCAGGAGAAGCCCAGGTGCAGCACAGAGGGACAGGTTGTCTCACTGCAGTGACAAGACAGACGCAGCCAGTGCCATTGGGCTTTGGGGATTCAGTGAGTGCAGCAGGATAGATGCCTCCAGCCATCTGCAGTATGCAGTGAGTGGCTGAACAGAGGGTGATGCTTTCACTTTAAAAAGTAAACTATGTATAAATGCAGTTTGCTCTGCTCTGGGGGAGAACAAGCAGCTTTGCTGTGGCTGTGCAGATGCCTCACTGTACCAGGCTGTCTTTCTCCAGAGGCAAAGGCTGGCTGGGTGTACAGTCACTGCACGTGACACACAAGATGAAGAACAGGCAGGAGTAACAGTTTTGTAATTAGCAGGATGGGGAGAAACTATTCGTATTGCTCTTTCCAAGCAGGGAGAGCTGTGGAAAAGAGTCTTCAAATCATTCAGTGGGTGATCCTATGGCTGTGCCCTGATCCACCTTTGCTGTGAAAGGGAAGGTACCTCAACCTTACTCGGCATAACCAGGCAGATCTTGGAGGGCCTTCTTTGGGGAAGGGCAAAAAGAAGAACTGATATTTCCAGTAATCTGTTTAAGCTAAGCAAAATAATCTAAAAAAGGAACGATTTTTGGTTTTGACTGGGTAGGCCACATAGAGATTATTTCTGTGTGTAGTAGAGAACCAAGGAAGTGCAAACAAATGGTTTCATTTTATTTGCAGCTCAGAGTACTTTGAGAATGACCAGTTTTGTTTTGCTTTAGAAGCCAGTTCCAAGGGGAATTTTTTTCCTCTCTTTGTGTTTTTTTTTCCTATGTGAACCACATGCACACGCAATAATTAACCAGTGAAGAGGGTCAGAAAGGAAGTGACTGGGGAAGAGGTACTTTAAACATAGACATTCATGAGGCTGTGGGCTGTAATTAACTGGAATGTTTGTCTGAGGATCCCAGGTTACATGTTGAATATTAGACAGCTATTAAAGAGGCAGTTTTTTATTTGTCCTTTTAATTATCAAAGCACTAATGACTATTCTGCCATGCCTAATTAAATTTTTTTCTACATTTAGAGAGTGTTATGAGATTTATTTCTCTTTTCTGATTGGGTCTGATGTAACACCTAAGTTGGTTAGTTGCTTCTGGTTAGAAATAGTGGTCAGGGTTATGAACTAGTACGAATAGTTTGTCATGGACAAATGGCCTCTGGAAATGGAGGAGGAGGAAAAGGCAAGTGTGTTCATAGAATCATAGCATGGTTTGGGTTGGAAGAGACCTTAAAGCTCATCTATTTCCAACCCCTGCTATGAGCAGGGACACCTTCCATTAGCGCAGGTGTTATTAGTTTTAAGGAAACTGGGAACCTCTGTGTTGAAGCAGAGAGGAAACAGCCCTAAAAGTGTTTTCTCCAAAGGAAAATGCTCATTTGGTTCTGCAAAGGTTCTACTCCTTATCTGGAGCGAGTGATCAGGTGAAGAACATCAGCTAAAAGGTGTGATTACCAACTGGGACAAGTGCAGAAGAGCCATCAGGGTGCTCAAGGGAGTCAAAAGCCTGTTGCAGGCTCTACCCTTGCTCATCCTCCCAGAAGGAAGTCTAGGAGAGGACACCTGGCAAGTGGAAAGGAATGGGAGGAGAACTATTGAACCTGATAATGTTGGCACAAAACCAAATGGTATAGATTACCCATAAATACATTTGGTGATCAGATTACTCTAGAAGATGGTTTCTAAATGTCAAGAGACCCAGTGGTTTCCAGCAGGGAACTGACATCCAAACTCTCTGTGGATGATACAGAAAAGAGCCAATGTGAGCTGTGGATTAGACCTCAGCCTTGCAGTAAGTAGTAGTAAGTCCTGCAGACTCCACGCAGGAATTTCAAGATTTAGACAGTATCCATTTACTCATGTAGAGAGAGGTGTGATTGGTACTTGCACTTTACACTTGGGAGTAATGATGGTCTCTTGGCCAAACCCAGTGGAGGTTCAGTGCTGATTTTCTGTGATCATGCTTCAGGGGGATTTTTAATATCCAGTGAGGCTATTAATGGGGCAGAAACATGGAGCAGCTGTGAATGTCAGCTCATAGAATCATTAAGAGTTGGAGGAGACCTCTAAGATCATTGAGTCCAACCATTAGCCTGCCAGTCTGCTGCAACTCCTGAACCAGAACATGCCAGAAGCTGTGCTGACCAGTGCCACCCCTTTGTTGTACCACATTTCTTCCCCTGTTGCATCAAATGACCTTCTCACTCATGATGATCTTGGACAGTACAATAGCATCTGTGAAAAACACAGTGCCCCTAGCAACATGACCATTGCAGCTGAGCTTGCCTCTGCTTCAGGTTAGGCTGGAATGATGGATGTATTGCCCCAAACACAGCTTCCAGCTGAGGCCAACAGGAGAAGAAAGGACTGAGAACCCCTCCAGAGCCTATCACAGAGCATGTCTTGAGGGAGGAGGAGGTGGTGCTGAGTAACACAGCCAGGCATGGCTGTGGTTTCCCAGCTGAGGACAGGTTTCCTCCTCTGGCTGTACTTTCCATCTGGAAACAATGTCTGTTTCTTGAAAATGGGGAAGGATTTTTAGTTTTTCCTGTGCTGTGCTATGTGATGAAATGTGGGCTCTGATTTTTCCTGCCAGGGCTCTCTCTGCATATCGTCAGGAGTTACGCAAAACACACAGGGGAAGAGTTTAAAGCAGAGATTGTCTGCAACCCGGGGGCAAGCTTTTAAATCACCAGCCACACATGCAGTGTTTTCCATGCCAAGCAGCCATTTTAATACCTTCCAAGTTTTCCTACAAATGCCAGCAGCACTCATGGCTTGTTCTCACGTGTATGTGTCTGAGCAGGGAGGATGGTTTTTCCTGGATGCTGTCCGTCCCCAGCAGGAGCTGCTTGGTCCTCTTTCAAAAGCCACCCTCCAGAAGTGAAAACATCAGCTCCTGTGGATAAAGGCAAACATGAAGGAAATGACTTCTTGCAGCCAGAATACATAAAACTGTATTTTTTTTCCCTTCTGCACTCCACTTTTTATAAGGACAAAAATCATGTTTCCTCTAGCTAATCTTACGCCTGTCCTCTGACCTGAGGAAACATCTGCTCTCCATGGTAGCCTCTATTGTCCCAGCTAGTTCCCTATTAGAGTTCTCTTCCATTGACAGAAGTTGCCTCCAGCTGCCTCCATCCCTGCCTGGAGCCCATCCATGTGTCAAGGTTTAGCTCAGGGAAGGTTTAACCATCTACTTGACAGGATTTTAGCAGCTGATGTGCTGTGCTGATACACAGCAAGTTCCCTTGAGTGACATCAGGAGGGAGTTTGTTAGCCGTGAGGCTCCTCCTACAAAGGTTGCTGGTACAGCTGAAGTAATTCATGTCCTGGCAGCCTCTTCATTTCTTAGGCACTGGTAGCAGCTCTTTGGAGTTGGGAATTTGTTCTGGGAGCCAGTGCTGTGATGTGATGAATGATGATTGGGAGTGGGTTTGTCACTAATAAATTGGCTGTTGACTCCTCGAGAGGAGCACTCATGTTGGTGAGGTCCCGTAGGCCAGGGGTAGTCAGCAGCTTTTCAGCAAAACAGTTTTTCATGGAAAGAATCTGTATTTTTGGTTTGCTTTTAGAGTAAAACCATTTTCACCAGACTCAAACTTGGCTATCCCTGCTGAGATGTGCTGCAGCTTCCTGCTGGGTTACAGGGCTTGACCCATGGCTCTTTGTTAAGACAATCTCTGACCATCACCATTTCCTTCTCTATTGTGCTCTTCCTTGCTCTTCCACCCTCCTTAGATGGGTTTACATACCTGTTGTGTTTTCTGCCTTACCAGTGACAATGTAACTTTTCTGGGGAAAGTAGAAAATCCTGGAGGGACGCAGTGTGGATTTCACCCTTCAGGCTCTGTGTTTTTTCTTCCTGATGAAAAGATTGCCCAGTAGTCGGATTTCTCTCTGGCAGAGACCACAAGGCATTGTGCCCTATAGGCCACTGTCCCCTCTGTTAGTCATTGTAGTCCCACCTTTACCTTTCCTACATGGAAGAGGAAACATGTTCAAACTCAGTCATTTGTTTCCTGGCCCCTTTTCTGACTGTGACTGCAAAAATAGGCAAGGGATGAAAATACAGAGTACAGGAGCAGCTGTGTGACCATAATGGAGCTGCTGAGGGATGTGAGGAGCTCAGGAGAAGAGCTTTCCTTGGTAAGAATTGGAAAGAGCCTGCTGGGAACAAGTTCAGTTGTGCTCAGGGTCACATGCATTTTATTGCCACAGATGTGCGCACAAGGAAGAATGCTAATTGCTGTTAAGAATTTGGCTATGCAGCCTTGTGAGAGTTTTGTGATTCCTGGGAATTTATCATGTTCTGGGATTTTTTTCTCTGTTCTCAGAGGCCAGTGACACCCTTATTCTAACCAGCACAGTTTGGTTTCATTCCAGCAGCTCTGTGAAGTGTGTTTGCTATATCATCTTCATTGTGATCCTTTTACAGAGATAACATTGTCCCTGTCTCATTCCAGAACTGTGGCTGCAGAAGTCAGGAAGCAGATCTCGGGGCAGTATGGAGGCTCTCCCCAGCTTCTCAAAAACCTCAATATTGGAGGCAGTGTCTCTCATCATACCACTGTAAGTAATGCCTGGAGCATGGGGGGCTGAAAAATTTGTGCATAGTTATTTGATTATCATTTGAAAAGAAATTGTGACACAATTGTCACAAAATTGTGACCTGAGCTGACAGGTTGTTAACCTAAATGTCTCTGCTAACACTAAGGAAAATAATTCCATGCAAAACCCACTCATTTTGGGGGTCTCTATCTTGTAAATCAGCTGTCATGGCTGGGAATTTGTGTTTCTGCAGGATCTTGTTGTACCAGTGGCTCCTAACTGTTTTATCCCAGAACAGCTTGGCTTGGGCATTAAATTCCTTGTGTGTTTGATTCTCTCCATGGAGAGCTCTTTGCAAGCTCATGCACTTCCAAGTAGCTGCTTGCTTGCTTGTCACTCTGGAGAGCAGGACCACAGTGGCTCATCTGCTCTTCAGAGGTATTTTAAATGTTATTGTGCAAGTTGAATGTGGTTGTTCCTCAGGAATGTATACTGCAAGTTTACACCCACTTTCAAGAGCAGCTGAAATGTAGGCTATGTTGTTGGAATTGCCCTTTCTGGTCGGATTTTCTTGCTTGGCCTACCAGTAACCTCCAAAATTTACTGTGGTAAACATTTCAAGAGTGCAGCAAACTTTTTCAGGCTGGAATTGTGTTTTTGAAAGTGTTTGATTTGGGTTGTTGCTTCAGGTCATAGCAGTTCCTTTTGCAGCAGTCAACCTAGAAAACAAATATTACAGCATTTTGTTTGCTTCGGAGAAGGGTGATTAGGTCAGGCAGGACTGGAAATGTGCCCTGAATTTGGTAGTCTGTACAAGTGTTGTGAATCTACAAGGCTTCTTCTCTTTGCAGTAGGGTCCTGTAGTGTTTCCTCAATTCATGTTCTGCTTTGTGTGCAATGTGATGTGTTAAAGCTTTCTCATGTGGAGCACAAACATGTTCTCCGAGCATCACCTCAAAAGGGATCTCCAGCAGTAAGTTGACCTCTAGCTTGGAAGAGTGACTTCACTGCAGGCAGAAACTTCTTCTTTAAGGAGATCTAGCTGTGCCAGAGTCACTGGGGATTGAAGAGGGCTGGAATTGCTGTCCTTTCCCATGCATCAGCTGTGTGAGCACAGGGAGAGCTGAAGGCTGGTCTGTGTGCTGAGCCATGATGGGGAGTGAGCATGGAGGAGGAGGTTAATGACAGTGGTGTATCCAGGGCTAATGCCTTGTCGCAGCCGGATCTGCTGGGGGTTGGAATGGTAATGCAAAGCCCTGACTTGGCAGTTCTGGATGTCTTTTGCATAATCCAGCATTAGGCAATAGGGAGGGATCCCTGCTATTAGCGGTGTAGGACTGGCTGGAGCACTCAGGGTCATTGAATCCACTTCCCTGCAGCATTGGATAGTTGAGGAATGCACACTGGCTTTTGAGGACTCACTGGACATCCATCCCGTGAGCTTCTGTGCCCCACTTGTCTCACATGTGGTTTCCTATCAGAATGCAGAATGCATTGCTTGACTGAATTGCTTTTCTGCTTTCATAAAGTGAGATCTCTTCTGTGAACCTCTCCAAGCTGCTCCTCATCCAGCCATGGTTTTGGTAGCTGTTCTTCCTTCTATCACCTCCTTTCACTCTGAATTGTCTCTTCCACTTTTTCTGCCTATTCCTAAGGTTTTTCCCATTCTGCCACCGTCCAAGTGTGCATGCTTAAAGCTTTGGTCCTGTTGATCTTCACATGTAATTCTTAATGGAGGGTCAGATTTGTTGCTCACACTATTGTCAATCCTGTCTTCAGTGCTGGGAGCTCTCATTATCCTGTTGCTGGGGTGTTTTCTAGTAAATATATGCAAGGATCTATAAAGATGCTGGAAAAGGTCATGCTGACTGGAAGCAGGCTCTGAGCCTCTCCTATCAAATTGCATTGGGTGATGGTTGATGTGATAAGCTCCTAGTTTGTCATATTAAATTTGGTGCTGAGCAGAGATGCTCTGCAGAACATGATTAACACAGAGAGATAGTTTGTAGGAGATAGTCTGTAGGAAAAGTCTATTTAGTTAAGTCATGAGTTTGTGTCCTGAGGCTGCATAATACGACAGAGGTTTGCTTGTCTGAATTTTGGGTTAATTTCTCTCCCTTAGGCATCTGTCAGAATCTGCTGTGCCTGTCTGTCCTGCTTTGAGAATCAGCATTATGCAGAGGGAAAGCATTGCTGCTGTGAAGCTGTTTGCTCTGGAAGAGTTCAGTTTTGTGCAGCCACACTGGTTTGAAAGCTTGAAGTAGGGGACAGAGTGTGGGAGTGAATGGGAAATTTATACTAAAATGTGTGGATATTTTAATAATGTTGTGGGATTGAGTTTCACTTGAGCATGTCCACAGGGGCACAAGTTGCATTGTTGAGTATGCAGCATAGAACTGGGTGACTCCAGCCTGCCAGAGCTCAGGGAGCACTTGGCAATATTCTCAGGCACGTGGTGGGATTTTGGGGTTGTCCTGTGCAGGGCCAAGAGTTAGACTTCAATGATCCTTGTAGGTCTCTTCCAACTCAGGATATTCCATCGTTCTATGACTCCAAATGAAGTGCAGATGTGGTCTCTCCTGTCCAGTGCATCTTGCTCATCCTGGTGAGATAATTTTGATCCAGATAAGGTCAGCACTGATACTCTGTTGGTAATTGCCACCAGCATCTGCTTGTGGCAGTTTGTCTGAGAGTCTGATCACACACAGTCCCATGGAGACATTTTTATGAAGAAAAGGAGGTTTTTGTGAATGAAGAGCCCTCAGCACTATGCCTGGTTGGGCCTTTTGTTTCCTGTTGACTGAAGCCAGTGCAGGGGCATTCCCGACTCAACAGACTTGCCTGTGGTTGAACCTAGGATAAATGCAAAAACCTGTCAGCTGGATTTTAGCAAGTCTCTTCTCTCCTGCCTCACAAGCAGCAGACAAGATGCTGCCAGAACTGTTTCTAATTTGGTATCTGGTAGAGCTGGGGAGAAGACACTGCTTCCAAATGAGTTTATTATTGCCAGCCTCCACCCTGCTGCCACTTTAGGAGCAGCTGATTTTAATTGCACATTCCTCAAACCCCAGACGCAGGTCCAAGGCCTTCAGAGGCTTTTCCTGTGTAACCCAATGTGCTGAGCTGAGACTCCTGGCAGGATGCAGCCCCTGCAGCACTGGGCTTTTATTTTTGAAACCCAGAACAGAAGGCACTGACAGTTTGTTACAGAGAAATAGAGGTTGATGAGCTCTGAGAGTTAGATGAAGGAGGGTTTATTTTTTGAACTTACTTTTGCAAGTCTCTCTGAACCCACTGATGAATGCAGTGTGTGTTTGCACCTTGCTGTTTGTGCTCTGGGTTGTAAGCCATGTGCTGTGCTCTTCTTCCTTCGGTAGAACCATCAGGAGGTTCAATATTCCCTTGTGGGAGCTAGTGCTTCTCACCAGTCCCACTGGGTTGAATGTGCTGGAAGCAGGGAGCTTGCACTTCCTCTCAGAGAATTCCCTAGCATCTTGCAGGATGGGGAATTTGCTTTGTTTATTTGATGAACTGGACTGTTTACTATGGGCCATTATAATCCCTCGTGACTAACCACTTTCTTTTCTTTCCAAGTTTGTTTTTTCTCTTGAGCAGCTCCTTGTGCTGTGGTGCCTGTTAACTCTGTCTGCTCACCCCGTGTTGCAGCCATCACTTCTGCTTGCTGCTGTTTGCTGCAGCGTGGCCAAGGCCCAACAGCTCTGGATTTCTGCATTAGTTTTCCTTGGATGAACCTGGATTGTGGGTTGTCAGAGCTTAGCAGAGTACTGAGGAAGCAATCCAAAGCTTTCTTCGAGTCTTAGTGTGCAATCCTGTTTGGTGCCTGCTTGTTGTGTCAGCAGGCTTTGAATCAGAATCCCAGACTGGTTTGGGTTGGAAGGGACCTTAAAGCTCATCTCATTCCACCCTGTGCAATGAGCAGGGACATCTTCCACCAGCCCAGGTGGCTCTAAGCCCCATCCAACCTGGCCTGGAACACTTCCAGGGATGGGACAGCTACCACCTCTTTGGTGTAGGAAGAGAAGTTTGTATCTGCAAATGGACTCATAGTTTGTTTTTTCCTGTGTGTTCTGTCCTTTCATGAGGGCAGATGATGCTATCAAAGGACAGAAAATAATCGCTAGATATTAGGACCTCACTTCAGTTGTACCCCAACTGTTTCTGTGTCTTGTTCTACATTCTGCAACTCTTGTTGCTTAATGATGTTTATATTTTTCAAGTTAGGTAATGACTTATAAAATCTTGGATGTCTGAATACTTCCCTTTTGAGTGCCAAAGATGGTAATTTAAATGATCCTGGTTGTTATCCAAAGCTTGATTTATTTTTTTCCTCTAAGAAAAGAACAATTTTCTTCATTTATAAATATTTTCAGAGGTCTATTTTTTATATTTCGTTAAACCTTTAGAGGTGTATTTTAATGACTGGGCCTGGCACTTAGTGCTGTGGTTTAGTTGACAAGATGGTGAATGGTCAAAGGTTGGACTTTATGATCTTGAATGACTTTCTCAACCTTAATGATTCTGTGATTCTAGTTGGAAGAACAGCTTTCCTCAGAACTTGCAAATAAGCAGAATGAATCTACTCAGTTTTTGTACGGAATAATCACAGCAGTTTCCAAAGGATTAGGGATAATATTTCCTGTCTGTTGATGTATGTTACAGCATAGTTGAATGTTAGTATGAAGAGGAATATTGTTAGAAGAGATACTAATTAGTCTGGGAATAAAGGAGTCTGGATTCTTGGGCATGATGTGATGTGACCATGTCTGCTCTCAGCACTCCCTTTTCTCCCTGTAAAATGAAGGTGCTGACATTTACATATCTTTGCAAAGCACTGCTGGGTTTATGGGCATTATCTGGGCTAATTGAAGCTTTGTCTTCGATTTATTGGATGTCAGACTTCAGCTGTGTGTTCCAAGATAGCATCTAATTATTTGGTAAAAGAATATAGGTTCCTTTGTATATTTTCAGTGTTTATTTTAACATAATTTAAAAGGAGAAGAAAAGGTAATTTGTGCAGGTAAATGGGAAGCACAGCAAAGGGAAACATGACAGTATCCTCTGTGGCACAGAAAGGGGAGTTTGGAAGTGTTCAAAGCCAAGTCATTTTATCACCAAAATCACTAAAATGAAAAGGAAAAGGAGCCAAGTCTTAATGCTCCCTCAGAGCTGATGAAGGCTTAATAGTGACTCCCATTATGTGTTTCCTGGAGGTTTTGCCCTGCCTTGCTGAATGGTCTATCCTCATCAGACGGGAGGATGGGAGAGGCATCCACATCCTCTTCCCTGCATCCTCCCATTGAGATTGCTCGCAGTTAACTCTGCTCTGGTGCAGGCACTTTCTTTAGGAAATTAAAACTGCTAAAATCACCAGTGAGTCCTGTTGCAGAGGTCACATATGTTTTATATGTTAAGGTGCCGGGTCTGATGTCCACTGAACCATTGCTGTGTCTCTGCAATACATTGAACACTTTCTACATTAGCAGTGATAAATAATCTTAACCAAGTGTTATTATAATAAGTAATTTTGGTGACTTGAAGCATTTGTGACAAGCCTGTTATTAATGGGTTGGAAGAGCTGGGTGTGTTCAGCCTGGAGAAGAGAATGCTCTGGGGAGACTTTGCAGTGCCTAAAGGGGCTCCAAGAGAGCTGGAGGGAGACTATGGACAAGGGTCTGGAGTGACAGTACAAGGGGGGGGTGGCTTCACACTGACAGAGATTAGATATAGGAAGAAATTCTTCCCTGTGAGGGTGTTGAGGCACTGGCACAGGGTGCCCAGAGCTGCCCCATCCCTGGAAGTGTTCCAGGCCAGGCTGGATGAGTCTTGGAGCAACCTGGGCTACTGGAAGTTGTCCCTACCCATGGCAGGGAGTGGAACAGAATGAGCTTTAAGGTTCTTCCAACCCAGACCATTCTGGGATTCTATGATAAACACTCAGGTCTAAAAATTCTGAGCAGGAGCATTCAGGTAGGACAGCAGCCAAGGAGACTCAAGGCTGGAGGTCCCCTATGGTCCCCGGAGCTTTGGTGACAGGCTGAGCTTCACTCCGTGATGCTGTGCCACAGCTGAGGTGAGCTGAGTGCTGGGTCATTGCTGGCTTTGCTGGGCACAGAGCTCAGACACTGGGGCTGGCTGTGCCTGCAGGTGGCTTGGATATGCATGATGGCTCTCCATGCATGTGGCAGAGGCAGATCCATTCTCCACCTGGGCATGGATACAAACTGCTCCAGCTCTCTGTGTTCCTGAGCTAAACAGCACAGGCAGCTGTAGGTGACGCCAGTGCTGGCGTCCCCATCTATCTCGTGGCTAATCCATCCAAGCAGTGGATAAATTGTCCACTGATAATTAAGACATGACTGTGCCAAGTAATTTCTACTCAGAGGAGCTTGCGTGTTCCTGGTTACCACGGTTCAGAGCCACCATGATTTGCCTGTGTGAACCCTAAGGGTCCAGAGGGGTCTGTCTCTGCTGAGCTGAGGTAGTGCTTCTGCCAAGAGTGGGAAGTCTGTTATTTTCTGCAGTCTCTTTGGCTTTTTCATTTCTTCATTGTTTTCCTTGTCTCACTTTCAGCTCTCAGTTTTGTCACAGATGATCAGAGGGCAGCTCTGAGATCAGTCTCAGCACTTGTGTTTTCTCTTACTGAAATTACACAATTCTTAGTCATCAAAGATCTTATCTGTCTTCTTACCCATCCTTGAAGGCATAACTCGTGTCTTCCTGGGTTTGGTAAGGAATCACTGTAGCATTCCCAGATAACTCATTAATCTCTGATTAATATTAATATTTCTATACCCAAATGACTTCTTACATTAGCAGCCAGTTATCATAGCAAATAACCTGACAATATTTTTACATTTGGGGATTAGCTGTTACTTGTTACACGTAGGATCCCTTTCAGCAGGTATATTTACAGTAGCTCACAGAGTCCCAGATTGGGTTGGGTTGGAAGGGACCTGAAAGATCTTATTCCATCCCCCTACCATGAGCACGGACAACTTCCACTAGCCCAGGTTGCTCCAAGCCCCATCCAAGCCGGCCTTGAACACTTTCAGGGATGGAGCAGCCATTTCCTTTCATTAAAGGCTTTTTCTAACTCAAACATTGTGTTAGTCCTTGAATTTGACACACATTGCAGATCTCACAGGGCTTGTCTGTGAAAAGAACCCAGAACTTGATCCTGATATTTTCAGATCTTAAAAATGGTGACTTCAGACTAATTCTAAAACAAGTTTGGTCTTAGCAGGGAATGCTCACAGCAGTTTCTGAGGCACGTTTGCAATTTGAAATGAAGGACTTTCATCAGCTATTCTCTGTGGTAATTACATCTCTCAGAACAACATGCAAAAGAAGGAATAAGAGCTAGAGTGAAGCAGGAGATAGGGAACCGCATTCCAGAGGCAGTGGGGAGGTAATGACTGCACTTTATGACTGGGGAGGTGTCATCCTTGATGAGGGTTGGGAGCTGTCTGTGGTTGATGGAAAGCAGAGATTGCCTAGGAATCTCCGTGGTTCATTTGAATATATTCATGTATTATAAATGCAGCCAAAAAATTAAATGCAGGAGTTCTCTGTGCTCATCAGGCTTGTGAAATTAGGAGTATAGGTTTTCTGAAATGCAGGGATGGCAGGAGATGAATATGTGATTCTTTGAGTTTGCATCATTTTTGGAGTGTTTAGTTGAAAAACAGTGTAATTTATGCAAGTAAAACATGTTTTTTAATCACTTGAGCATTGTCATTGGTTAATATTGCACTGCTCATGTTTCAAAACCTCTTAAAGTAACTTGCCTGTAGTTCACGCTTCAAAATAAACCTGATGCCTCTGTTTATCAAATACATTTCTTTACACTGTTACCTTCTTTAACCTGCCTTAAATCTTAGGCTTTTTTAGCATGTTACATTTCCTGTATTGTCAGATTTATGCTGAGTCCTTCCTATGGTGCATCAGGTTTGCCTCCTGCTCCCTGAGATACCAGTATCCCTTTAAGGGTGACAGGATTTTGCCCCAGCAAGAACAGGCCATCTGCATTCCTGACTGCTCAGCGAGGGAAGTGATTGTTTGCCCTGGAGACCCAGTGATAGCTGAGAGAAGGCTGAGGCTCAGCTTTGAAATGTTAATCTGCTGCTTCTGTCCTTCCAAGATTTTGCCCAGGGAGGCAGTGGGTGGGAAGTTGGTATTAATTTAGAATTTGAAGCTTTGGCACAATCTGTTGCAGTTTTAGCACGTTATAAATTGTTTAATGTTTAAGGAGGTATTGAAGTAAAGATGGAACTTTGTCCTGATTTCAAAATTGGCAAGAAATATCACCCTGATTTTGAAGAATTGCCTAGCTGCCAAGTAAAAATAGTAGTCAGAACCCTCCCTGTGATGAGGAGCTCTGCAAGGTTAATTTTTCCAGGGCCCTTATCATATCCTCACAGTGAGTTTTACTCCCATGCAGGAGGTACAACCTTCCAGTCTTTGCCATTGTCATTTTGACAGGCCCCCAGATTGTACTGTGATCCTCACAGAGGCTGAGTCTCTGCCCTTGGGAATTATCCATTTCGTTTGAGATAAAAGGAAAATCAGGCTTGGATTGGGCCACAAGCAACTTGGGTTCAAGTCCTTGTTCTGCCAGATGCATCCTGCCAAGCTCTCATGTCATAACCACTTAAAGTGCTGTTGTGGCTCCCCATGAGATCAAGCATCTTGGGAGGGCAGAGGTGAGGGAGGAAGGAGGAAATGTGAGGAACATGCTGTTTTTCATGGTTGTGCTGACATGCACAAGCTGGAAAAGTCTGCAAAGTCATAGCTGGGATTTGAGTGTGTTGCTTTGAGCATGTCCCACAAGAATACTCAGTACAGCATGTGTGAGTTAGGCAACAAACTCCTGGAACAAGCTCTGGAAATATCCCTTCTGCCCAGCTGTTTGTG
>NW_008652463.1:17915-30453 GCF_000695815.1 Acanthisitta chloris
TTGGAATGCCTGTGGACATCAGGGCACACCCCAATGGTCTACAGAGGACTTCTGTGCTTCAGTCAGTCCCTGTGAAATAGAGATAATAATGGTCTCTTTTTCTGCCCTAGTTGTTACTGAGAACCTGTACTGAGCTGCCATACAGCACCTAGGAGAGCAGGGCTTTAGTCTTCAGGTTCCTGCACAAGTGAAACTGACTCAATAAGGCAGGAAACAAGGGGAGGCTGTTCAGGAATTGCTCTCGGGACTACCACAACAGAGCAGGTCTCATCCAAATCTGCCTTTGCATTTCATTTGTTGCTTCCTTGGTGGGCTGGAATAAGCCATGAGCTTTGCAGTGTGGTGCCTTCCACATTATCCCTTTGTTCCTGAGTCCTTGGGATGCTTGGTTAAGGTAAATGAAAGTTTGTGTTGTCCTCCATGGAGTGATAGATATCATGTCCTCTCACAGTGGCTCCTGCCCCTCTTGCCAGATTTGTGCAGATGCTTCTTGTGTAACTGATGCTGATGGTACAGGAAGGTGCTCAAAAGGAGGAAATAAATAGGAGAGAGACATGTGCACTAAAACTACAGCAAAATACAATGTTTGCTGTCCAGAGAAGGGCAAAGTCGATAGGAAACGAAATTTTATTTTCCAGCTTTTAAGGGGATATAACAGTGAAGAATAACACACCCTTAAAGGAGAAAGCTTGAGTGGCCTCATTGCAGGAGAGCTGTAAACCTTTGAAATAGGGTTTCGTGCTGCGAGTGCTGAGAGCCATAACTGCAACAACACAGGTGCACCTATGGAAACTGTGCTGAATGGCGTAGAGAAGCCAAATCAAGCAGGATGGTGTCTTAGTCAACTGATGGAACATGTGTCTGTGGTCAGGTTAAGGATGTATCTATTCAGGATCATTATTTGCAAGTGATGGGTTTGTTTTGGGGTAATTGGGCTGTGGAAGTCTGCAAAAGAGAGAGTCCTGCTTGATTTCTCCTGTCCTTTCAGTTTATCAGTACTATGATAAACACAGCAGTTAGTGTTTATGTTGCAAGGAGCAGGTTATACCTCTCTTACTCATACCTCTTTCTCCCTCCATAGTCCTGTTCATTTTAATAGCACCAGAATAGTGTTGGCACTAGTGTGTGGCAGTGTCTGATTTTGGGATAAACACTGAGTCAAAACTTATGTTGGGGAATTGTCTGAAAGTTTGTCCAAAATTCCATCTGTAATTATAGCCCTCACAAAACCAAAGAGTGCTTTTTAAAAGAGCAGCAATTCTGGGGGCAGGTTTCCTTTGCATATTTGGAGCATGTATTTGTCATTACTTTAGATTGCTCTGTAATCCTGGTTGGGAAGGTGCTCAGGACTTCTGCACAGTTTGGTTTCTGGGGGGTCTTAATAAACTCTTTTTGGAAGAAATGGACACCTTGGCAAGGATTTCTGCCAGTAGCACTCCAGTATTCCCTGTTAGGTCTGTTCGGGGAGACCTCATTGAGGCCTTTCAGTACTTAAAAGGGGACTTGTAAAAAGAGGGAGAATGACTTTTACACAGGCAGGTAGTGACAGGACAGGGGGAACAGTTTTAAACTAAAACAGGAGAATTTTGGACTAGATGTTAAGAATAAATTTGTCCCTGTGAGGGTGCTGAGTCACTGGCACAGGTTGCCCACAGCAGCTGTGGGTGATCCATCCCTGGGAGTGTTCCAGGCCAGGTTGGATGGGGCTTGGAACAACCTGGGCTAGTGGAAGGTGTCCCTGCCCATGGCAGGGGGTGGCATGAGATGAGCTTTAAGGTCCCTTCCAGCGCAAAACACTCTGATTCTATATTAGGCAGTGGTAGGTGGACTGCATGTTTGCAAATACTTGACTGGAATTGCCCTTCTCCCTTTGGAAGTCTGATGATGAAGAACTGGCTGTGTTTTGAGGAGGAGGCATCTAGTGTTGCTTCCTAGGAGCTGTCAAGAGGAACTGAAATGACTTTTCCTGGGAGCAGGATGAAGATTGTACTGAAGATTGCTGTCTGCAGCCTGCCAGCAAGCAGGGCTGTGGGAGAGGACAGCCTTACCCTCCTCAGCTGTTCCCCTGTTTCTGCTGCAGCAGGATTCAAACCAGTCAATGTGCAACTGACAGTGGGACTCACTATTCTAGAGTAATTGGGGTCAGCTGTAGGGAAGTACCATGATCCTGATAGGTCAGAGGGAATCTGCTGTTGGGTGCCTCTGTTTTTCCTGGTGCCTTGAGGAGGTAAGCTGGGCTGGAGACTTGTGGGTGAGATGACAGAGCAGGTTCTGCTCCTCTGTTGGTGATGAGGCTGAGATGATGAGGTTGGGTAACCTCCTCTTTATCCGAACTCATCTGACTCCTTCAGTGTGCATGTTCCATCTCATGGGTTCATGTGACAATTGCAGGTGACTGGTGCTTTGCCCAGGTGACACAGGGATAACCTCTGGTGTACTGTGTCTCTCCTTGTTCCATCCATACCTTCAGTGGTGCAGGAGCATGAAGCAGGATGGGGCAAGGTTATGCCATCACCAGCAAGAGCCATGAGAGGATCTCTCATGGTTCTGTCTGCCACAGGGACACCATTTAGGTTTATTTTCCTTTTGGTGCATTTATTCATCCTTTCCCTCCTCCTCCTTCATCACTTCCTCCCCCACAAATATCTAAAGCCTAAAATAATGTGCTTGCCTTTTATCTGCCAATAGTCTGACACCAAGTAGTTGCTCTTCATACCCATGAATTTATGTTTGGCCTGTTTACTCAGGTGCTAGACAGTATTTCTGGCTGCACAGATGGTGAGTCTAACACAGGCCTCTGGGTTTGACTTTTATGTTTGTTTACATCTTCATGGTACAATAGTTACCCAAAGAGACAAACTGGAAAATTGTGAAGTGTAACCTTGGGCCTAATCCTGAGACATATGAAGGGCTTGGAAACCCCTGGAGCACACAGATAGCCCCTAAGCACTGCCTGCTTTTCCAGATCCTGTGGTTTCTCACTAGCGTAGCCAGTTCATTCCTCTCTTGTCCAATACATTACAACACTCTTGTTGGACAAGTGAAATTTGAGGTGTAGATGCCAGGAATGGGGAAACATGGTGTGTTTTGGGCTGTGTCAGGCTCTGCCCTGTCTCTGCTCAGTCCTCTGTGTGTGTTAAAACAGGGTTTTTTGTCTTGTCTTCTTGCAATTTCCTTCTGTTTATTGGGATGAGTGGAGTGGAAAGATTGGAGAGAATAAGGGAAAGGTTCCTCTGTGTTAAAGAATCATTGGTGAATGAGTTGGTGCAGGTCGAAACACAACTCCTGCACAGGCAGCTCAGTTTGGGAAGGTGCCTCAGCTTTGGAGCTGCCAGTGTAGAAGGGAGATTGGCAGGAGTCTTAAAGTGTTAGGGCTTAAAAACAGGGTCAGTTTAGCAGCTTTAAGTCACCCTCTGAGGCTACTTTACCCCTCTGGTCTTCTCCCAGTGAGGGTGCTGTCAGTGTCCAGCACAGAGCAGGATTGCTGCATGGATGGGGCTCTTGGCTGGCCGTGGGAGGACCCAGGGGAGTACTTTTCCCAGCATCTTTGGATACCCAGTACCTCTGGGGTTTTTACCCAGTGGTTTTGTTATTTTAATCTTTGTTTGCAAGGAGTCTCCATTTCTGGGCACTTGCACCTCTGGTTCTGAGGTGTATTGGTGGAAAGGATCATGTGCACACAGGGTAACAGTAGTATTAGGCAACAGTTCTGAACAAACATGTACTTCTAGCAATTCCTTAAGGATAATCTCTCACTCCTCAATCTTGTATGTTTGTCAGTGATCTCGTGCCAAATGGAGCTGCACTGTCTGTAAGGAACAGGGTGAGGTGGTGACACATCAGCTGTGGGAAGGAGCAATAACAAGTTCTGCTCATGGTGAACATTGTAGCAATGAAAACAGTTAAAAGTATCTGGTTTGTGTTTTCAAAAGTTCTTCAAATCACATACTTTGAGTCCATTTCAAAAGCTTAGAATTAGAAGGGGGAAAAGGTTGTGGGGTCAGAGTTAAACAGATGATGGTGATCTAGTGGAAGTTGTCCCTGCCCATGGCAGAGGGTTGGAACTAGATGTTCTCAAGGTCCTTTCCAACCCTTCTGTGATTCTTTGATGGTGCCTTTATTTGCACAGAAATTAATTTGTATCTTTTACCTAAATTGCAGAGCTAAACACTGAGTTTCCTGATGTTTTCTTGGTGGACCAGATTCTTATCTGGCATGATGTCATCTGGTCAGCTCACCTGACTTCCCTGGAGTCACACTGGTTTTCTGCTGAAGGATTTGCCTTCAGTGTGTTAAGAAAATTGCAGCATTCATTGATGTGGTTGTGGTAGGAGAGATGCTTTCAATACCCTCTGTGTTAGCCGAGTCTTTTTCCTTGAATAAAAAGTTGATTCAGTTCCGAACTCTTTGACTATAGTTTTAAAACTGGAATTTGAGGTTGGTATAGCAAATATTTTTGAGAAGCACATTTGAAACTGAAGTACTAAGTGTTCTTTTAGTCATCTCCACAGAACACAAGCTACAGGATAGTTCCCTGTCCCACAAAAATCATCTGGATGAGAGGAAAGAGGAAGTTAGTAGTGAAAAATTGCTGAATTTTGGTGTGTTTTTGTGACTCTCCTTAAACTACTCAGCCTCAGTGGCATGTGCCAGGGAAGTCTAGGCAATCTGTCAGTTGCTGTAGAGACAGGCTCCTCAGAACTTGTTTTTAGTCTTTCATTCTCTTAATGTCTATGTTTATGTATAGCCTCATAGCATAGTGATCTCATACCAGAATATATATATGTGTGTTTATGTAATGTCCATATGTAAAAATACAAGTTATGCAATGTGAGTTTGTATCCAGTTTATGCAGATTTTCTTTTCATGCACCTAAAAAAAGCTCAGGATGGTGAGATCAGCACTGCCATGAAACCTGCTGTTTTCCCGCACGTGTTCAGGCATTCCTTGTGCCTCAGGAACAGTCTTTGTGCCCAGTAAAGATGATTTTTAAGTATCCCTTTTATTTAGAGCAGTGTCCCTTCCTGGCATGGGCAGAGTCATCGCGGCACTAAAGGCTCCTAATGTCAGGGAGAAGAGGTGATTAAACTTGTACCTGTGGTAGATGAACATTGTGTTTTGTGTTCCCCAGAGAAGTGGTTTAATTCAAAATGATGTTAGTCTTTAGAGTTCTGTGGCTGCCTGAGTTCCTGGTAAATCAGCCCTTGCTCTGGATTCCTGGCTGGAGGCTGTGCCTGAGGGAGAAAGGGTTCCTGTGTTTTGGATCAGGATCAGGATTCCCTTCGTAAAAACAAATTCAGGGTCATACATATGGGAAATAAAGTGCAACATTTTCTTCTGATGCATTTCTTGAAAAGAGATGAAACCTTTTTTGCTTTCATTTGTATTTGTTTGGGTGATGATGGTATGCATCAGAGAAATACGCAGAGGAATATCAGATAAAAGATAAGACATGAAAAACAGCTTTGTGATGTGTGTTAGCTGAGGTTGACACCACTAGGGTTAATCATCATCTGCTGTTGGATCAAATTCCTCAACAAGGCAGAAGAACTGGTTTAAAAAACAGAGTAGAAGATGCACATGTGATTTTTCTTTATTCTTCTTGATTTAAGACTCTTCCATGGCTTGTCTGTTCCCAGGTGCCTCTTACAGAAGCAGTGGACCCAGTTGACCTGGAGGACTACCTTAATACCCATCCTCTTGCTGTGGAGTCTGGGCCCCTGAGGGACCTGCTGGAGTTTCCCCCCGATGACATCGAGGTGGTGTACACACCCCGGGAGTGCCGGACGCTCGTGTCGGCCGTGCCTGAAGAGAGGTATCAGTGTCATAGTGTGTTAAGCGGTTGGAATAGACTTTAGAGATCATCTAGTCCCAATCCCCTGCCCTGGGCAGGGACACCTCCCACCAGAACTGGTTGCTCAAGGCTTTATCCAACCTGGATTGGAACACTGTCAGGGTTGGGGAATCCACAGCCTCCCTGGGCAACCTGTGCCGGTGTCTCACAACCCTCACAGGGAAAACTTCTGCCTAATACCTAATCTAAGTTTCCCTCTTTCAGTTATTCCTCATTACTCCTTGTCCTGTCCCTGCAGTTTCTACCCAAGAGTCCCTCTGCAGCTTCCCTGGAGCCCCTTCAGCTCCTGGGAGGCTGCTGTGAAGGAGGTGACAAAGTGACACCATGCTCCACGGAATTAAATGGAGTGTCTGCAAGGCCAAAACCTGGAATCCTTGGCTGCAAATGCCTGGAAGATGAAATACGAGCTTAAGTGAAAGTGTGTGTGTTCAAGAAATCATTGTCAGGCACTGGAATAGGTTGCCCAGGAAGATGGTGGAATCACTATCCCTGGAAATATTTAAGTGGCATCTGGACCTGGTGCTGGAGGATATGGTTTAGAGTTTAAGGGGTTACAGAGTGGCAGGTTAATGATTGCTCTTGATGATCTTAGAGGGCTCCTCCAACGTTGATGATTCTATAATTCTAATGCCTGATTTTTGCTTTTATTCTTTTCCCAGTGAGATGGATCCTCATGTGAGGGACTGTGTCAGAAGTTACACGGAAGACTGGGCGATTGTGAACAGAAAGTGAGTTTCCCTGTGCTGTTTGTCAGCTTCATTTCATAGACAGATTTTTGGGGCTTGGCTAGCTGCTATGAGGAAGCTCAAAAATTATGGCTGGCCATTGATTCCATGTGCCCTGGACTTGTAGTTGCCCGGTTCAGCTGAACTGATGCTTTGTGTTCAGCTGAAATGAAGCTTTGTGTTTGGAAAATTGGATCTCAGATGTCAAAACCCCTTGGGGCATTTGGGAAAATCTAGGCCATTTTAGTCTGCAGTTGCTCCTTTACAATGGTAGAGAAATTAGGGAATGTGAAAAAGTAAAATCACTTTCAGCAATTGTTCCTTGCTTTGTTTCATCTGTGTTTAGCCCTTTCTAGGGAGAAGGTGCATTATTTTTGTGATGATGTCAGATTTATGTGCAGTCACAACCATCTAACAGTAAGGTGCTCTCTGCAGTTTTCATTGGTTCCCAAAGAGACTTTGGGAATGTCCATAATTTAAACAAATAAAATTGTTTAATGTTTGAACCATCACAACACTTACCTGATGAGTTAACACTTCAGAGAATATGCATGCATTGATTATTTCATGCAAATTAGCAGGAGGGTTTCTGAGTGGCTTTGCTTGGAACACACTCTCTTGGATGATTGGAAGTCTGATTACTCCAAGAGCTGCTGTCAAAGAGTAAGTGATCCATGTGATGTGTATCACCTACAAATGACTCCACTGCAGCTACAGCTCTGCCCTTGTGGCAGTTGCTACAATTCACTGGTTTAATGTTGTCCTGAGAACCACTTCAGGGGATGCTGAAGATATGCTCTGCACTGCTAACATGACCTAATAAAAATGTGTTTTGTAATCTCATACCAAAAAAAAAAGCCACCCAGAAAGAAACCTGAGAGAGAGAGGGAGGGAGATGCTTTATTAACTCCCAGCCTTTGTGGCAGAGTCTAGAACACACCACAGACCTGGGCATTGGTACCCTCCCAGCCAGCACACCTCTTGGTTTCTCAGCTACTTGCACTGGTACCTGGAATTCCTAGCTGTGATTCTTGCACCAAGGAGGGTTAGTTGGAGGCAGGAGAGCTTTCTGTCCTCTTGGATCAGCTGCAGGTTGAGTTCTGTGTCAGGGAGAACATGAAGCTGAAGGTGTTAAGGTTGCCTGTGTGGGTTGAAGGTGTGATGAGAGATTGTTGAACCGCAGTCAAAGGTTGTCTCACACCTTCTGAGAAGGAAAGGCACTTCCATAAACATTCATAGCAGCTTTTGCTTGGGTAAAATCATGATGATGGACTGGGCAGAAAGAGAAGAGTTACTGTTGGAGCAGGAAAAGAACCCAAAAACCTGTGTGGGAAAGACTAAATTGTTTTCCAGCTAAGGATGCTAACAGTCTCTCCTCTTAATCCATCCCATTGGATAGTTCCAAGTGCTTTGACTAGCTCTGGGGGCACAAAATCCAGTTCTTCTGGCTTTAGAAGAACATGACGTGTGACATTGCATCCTTCTCTTCCCCACCCCATGGGAAATACTCTATCTGTCAATCTCTGCCTACAGTCCTCTGTAACCAAAATGTTTTTGGAGCTGACAAATCCACCCGTTCAGTAATTCCTTTAATAATATTGGGAGAGGTAAATAAATCTCTTCATTGGCCTGAAAAAAACAATAGCATTCTTATTTCAACCTTACAGCATAATTTCTGTGTGCTGGACTGAGGTCAGGTGTGATTTAGAATGGATTTACACTTGTTGGTGTGATTGAAATGTAGACATCCAGGTGAGAATTATACAGATCCTGTTGTTCAGCCCTCAGGAATTACAGCCTAGCAGGGAAAATGCATTCCTCCTTTTTCTTTGCCCTTTCATTATTCACTGCTAGCACATCCATGGTTTTCCCACCTCTGTGCATCCTTCTGTGATAACTTTAGTAACAGGGCATAGTAAGAAGAATTAATTCTAGATGTGGCCCCAGCACTGCTTTGGGAACTGGGAACTGACTCAGAGTGAGCATTGTAAGGAGACTGTGGTTGTGTGTGTGTGTGTGTAAATACAGACATAGTGCCATTTGGTACCCATAAATCTGTTAGTCAAAGAGATCTGATCTTGTCAGCAGCAGCAGACAGACTGTTTACTAGCAAATGCTCTTACACCCTGGAAAGCTCCAAAGGACTGGATTTCCTTACAGAGATGCTACGGGAAGACACTTATTTGGGGTTGGAAAGTTGCCTGTGCTCCAGAGGTGCTCCAAACTTACCTGGAGTTGACATTTTGGTTTTCAAGTTACCAGTATTGTCTGCTCCAGGTCAGTTCTTGCTCCCGCAGAACCACAGGCCTTCAGTACTCATGTTCGTGGCCTCTTCTCATCTTGGCATCACAATCACACATTTTATGATGACTTTAATTGGCCATTGATAACACTTCTTTTGACATCACCCAGAGCTGCTTTATAGATGAACAGAGTCACATTGTTGTACTGGAATCCTGGTTGTTGATTATGACCCAGCTCCAGTGGAGGCTGACTGGAAATACTGTTTGCAGAGAGCAGCTAGTGCCTTGAGAGGACCCACGCTGATAATGCTGGGTTTGTTCTGTGGTTCTGCTGCTGGGTTTGGGGTCAAAAGGGATGCTAAGAATGCATTTGCAATGCTTTGTTTGCAGATATCACAAGCTGGGAACTGGATTCAATCCCAACACCTTAGACAAACAGAAGGAGAGGCAAAAGGGGCTCCCAAAACAGATCTTTGAGTCTGATGAAGTTCCGGATGGCAACAGTTACCAGGATGAACAAGTAATGTGCCTTTAAAACCTCTGTACATAAAACCTAATTTATAGTCCCATTTTCCAAGTGTGCAGTCCTTTTCCCATTATAAGTTGCCTTTAATTTGTTGGCTCTCAGGATGACCTTAAGCGACGCTCAATGTCAATCGACGACACTCCCCGGGGCAGCTGGGCATGCAGCATTTTTGATCTGAAGAACTCCCTGCCAGATGCCCTTCTCCCAAACCTACTGGACAGAACCCCAAATGAGGAGATTGACCACCACAACGAGGACCAGAGGAAGTCCAGTAGGCACAAGGAGCTTTTTGCACTACATCCTGCACCAGATGAGGTATTTTTATATGCATGTGGGTGAGACTGAAAAACTGCAGGATATAAGCAATGTGAAAGCTGTCAGTCTGCCAGGTGATCTTAAATCCTTCAAATCCCTATGTTTAATATCTGTAAGAGCTGTAGCTATCCTGTGGATGGTGTGTTTTTTAGCATGTTGTCTTGCCATAGGTATTACTTCCTGAAGATTGGTTTTCCTTTATGGTTTTGTAATGTAGGAACATTAAAGGGATTTAATTTAGCATATTTATAGCTGCTGCTGAATGCAACATGCTGGGAGGCCTCAAATTCAATTGGTGCTAGTGTCTTAGAAGAAAAAAGTGATACATATGTTTGCTTCATGATGCTCTTAGTGGCTGTACAAGTGTTGTGTCTCTGTTTCAGGAGGAGCCTATAGAGCGACTTAGTGTCCCAGAAGTACCCAAAGAACACTTTGGCCAAAGACTGTTGGTGAAGTGTTTGTCCCTTAAGTAAGTACCACTCCAACAGACAGCTGCACTGCAGAATTTGGGAATTCCAATCTGCTGTTGTATCCATGAGTGTCTGGAAAACTCTGCTGCCTTGTTTGTTACCCTTTCAGGGGTGTAGCATTGTTTGGTCATGGGCTTAAAGGTTAATTCTGTAAAGGATAAGTTACACTGTGCATCTCAGACAGTTTCATCTTTGAGACTTTCTTCATAATAGTGTGACAGAGAAAATACTGACTTCCCTTGGCTTTTCTCTGTTGCTTTCCCAGCCAGTGTGTAGCTCTGCCTGTTCCATGTCACTGACTCATGGGGTTTCACCTCTTGTTCAAGGGCTCTGAAGTTGGCCAGTCACTGGTGTTTGGCTCCCTAACAAGGACATTTAAGAGAGAAAACAAAAAAGATTAGAATTGTTTAAGCCTTAAAATATAAGAGAACCAAAGATTCACCAAAGTTTAGGCTCAACAACCTTGACTGTGTCCCTTTAAGAGTGAAGACTTTATATACTTAGTAAGCATTAACTGGAGGAATAGAAACCTGTTAAACAAGTTTAATGAAGTGGAGCTCCTGAATATAGGGTTACCTGCAGCTGGTTCATTGCCTATAACTCTTCTCTAATAACACAAGGTAAAATTTTACTGTTATTCCCTTGGAGAAATAAAGTACAAAACTGATTTTCCACACTGCTGTATTCATCTTCTGTGTCCTCAGTTAGGTCAACCCTTCTTATTAGAGAGCTCCAGTTAGCCTACATTGCTGCTCATAACTGAGATATATGTGTGGGACATATCTCCTGCTCATAGAGTACTCTAGGACCTAATATAGCCATAGAGATGAACTGATTTTGCAGCCTTTTATGAACTGGAACAACATAATATGTAGCAGCAGTGGGGCTTCCTCTGCCAAGGATGTGTCTTTAGCATAAATAAGCTAGATGCTGGAAATTAAATGATTTCTGCTATTGAAGCATCTCTTGCTGACTGTAAATTTATAGCAAATCTGCCCAACTACATGTTTGTTTGTGTACCACAGTGATCTTTGAGCCTGTACTCACAGGGGTAATAGAAGCATCCAAGATTGTGCCATCCCAGCGGCACAGAAACAGGCACATTTTCCCCGTGGAGAAGGCTAAGATGACCTAAGCAGGGTCATTTCCAGTTTACTCTCACCTTTGGTTGTAAAACTAGAGGAAACACCTGCTTGATAGTGCAATGCCATGTGTTGTTCTCCCTGTTGACAGAATGAGTTCCAGGCTGAAAAGCTGAGATCTCTTAGCAAAGCCTCTGTGTGTGTGATCCCAACATGGATTGGGCATTAATTCATGGGGAGGCTGTGCAGACAGGAGGATGAGATTTTAGCCCCTGTTTGCTTTGGTCCAGGGACAGATTTGAATGGTTTTTGGCTTCTTTGGCCTCTCAGGTGATCTAACAATAAGTTCAACTCTGTCTGGTAGGTTAGTGTTCTTGTTGGAAGTGTTTCAGTTAGCATAAATACCTGATAACAGTTACACCAAAAAGCTGAGACCTTTCTGGGAGAGTTTTTGAGATACTGGTCTTTTCTGTCAGCAGTTAAATGATTTCAAGTGCCCAGATATCTGTCCCTGACTGTCCAGAGGCAGAAGCTGTCTGGGCAGCACTGCTGAGGGAAGCAGTTGGCCATTTAGCCATATCAAGAGGTCAGCACAGTACATTAGCATATGGGGAAGCTTCTCCAGGTAATGTGAGGAGCTAAGTGGTCCAGCTATCCCAATTAATAATTCCTCTCCTTTTAAGGAAGCTGTTAGGTTGCTTTGCTTGGCTTTCAGTGAGTTGAAATGGCTTTTAGAAGGTCCAGAGCACACCAATATGGTCCTGATGGAAGTGAGCAGAGGTGATGCAGAGGGAGCAGGACAGGAGAGGACTAGGGGAGAAACTGAGGAGCAAGATTCCCTTTCCAGCAGGAGCTGGAAAGGACTGGCCCAACTGTTCCTGACCTCTGGGTCACCATCATCCAGGACGGATACGGGGAGAGAATAGGTTATTGTTTGGTACAAAATGCAGGTCAACTGATCTTATGTTTCTTTCCTTCTAGATTTGAAATAGAAATTGAGCCCATTTTTGCGAGTTTGGCTTTGTATGATGTTAAAGAAAAGAAAAAGGTAAGTTTTTAATTACTTGAGTGATGACATTGCCACTGAAGCTGTGCGAACCTGTACTTAAAACCTAAAAGAGAGGAATTAATTCTGGAAACAAACCTTTATGAGGACAGTGACATGCTGGGGGCTGGAAGAATGATGAAGGCGTTTCATGAACCATCTTGTGTGTTCTTCTTCTGCTTAGTAAAGCGGTTGAAGTATAACCACTTTGCTAAAAATATTATCTAATATGTGAGTGCCTGAAATCAGAACGTGTATATATATATATATATATATAT
>NW_008652464.1:0-10487 GCF_000695815.1 Acanthisitta chloris
GCACAAGCTCTATGGGCACGGGGTGCGCCCCGGGTCCTGCACCCCCTCCCCCGAGCGGCTTGGCACCAGGGCTATTCCTCGCATCCTGCATCCCCCGCTGGCTGGGAGCGGGATGCAGCCCATCTCCTGCATCCCTGGACTGGCTGGGCATACCGGTGCCCTTTCCAGACCCCGTGCCCCGGGGCTGACTGGACATGGGATTGCAGCCCGGGTCCTGCACCCATTTGGCCAGACCTTGCACCTCCTAAGTTGGCTGGGCACTAAGGGTGCAGCCTGTCACCTTGCCCTGCACTCCCTGGGATGGCTGGGAATAAGGTGCACCTTGGTCCTGCATCTTCTGGACTGTCTGGGCATGGGGCAGTCTGGATCCTGCTCCCTCTGAACAGGCTGGGGGTGGGTGTGCATCCCAGGTCCTGCAGCCTTTTTCCCAGGTCTTGCATCCCCTGGACCAACTGGGATGGAGATGACCTGTAGGTCCTTAATCCTGGTATTAGCCTGACTGGATGGAGATGCCTCCAGGTCCCTTACCCAGGTTTGGGAGGCTCATAGGGATGTGCTTAGTGTCTGGACTGCTGTATTTATAGACTTCCTGATTAAGGAGCTAACAAGGCTATTTGCACTTAAATGAATTGGGAGAATCAACTGGCGTGCAAACGGTGTAATTACACAGTCTTTCTGCAGCATCCAATAATTAAACACGCATCCTCAGCTTTGCTATCTCCTAACTTAACAAGAAAAAAAAAGGTAGTGAATGCAAAAATAAACTACTGAGGCATCGGCTGTAGTAAAGGATAACTCATGCTCTCCTCCAGCCTCCTTGGAGATAGGATAGGCAGTAGTAGTTCTTCCAGGCACGCCCTGGTGCTTTCTAAATACTTTTGGTGAATCTTCTACTGCATCCCAAGTAGGCATTGGCATGGAGAGTTCCAAACTCATTCCATCTCTGAGCACCCTGGGCTGATAGGCATTTTGATTCCCTGAGGAATCATTGTGTCTGTGTCTAATGAGCTGCCAAAAGCAGCTTGGAGAGCTGAGTGCTTGGTGGATGGTCCTGCCTAGTGGAACAGGCCATCAGGTGGGCAGCTGCAGGCTGTGGGGAATGCAACTTCATGGGGAAATAGAAAGGCCAAATGCAACTAATACCCTTATGTCTTTAAGTTAACTTGTTCAGTTTTTGTTTTACAACACTCTGGAATCTGGGCTTCAGAGCAAAAATAAATGCAATTGGGAAGCAATATTAAGTTTATACAAGAGGTTCTTTAGCTAGGACTATTTTGTCATCAAAATGATATCTTATCCATTCAACTTTACTATCTTTAAGTGATTTTTTTTTTTCCAGTTTGAGGTCTGAGCTTAGGTAACAAGCCATGAATTTTCAGAATGTGAAACACAGTAGACCATTGTATTATTTCAGTGAGAAGTACAATAGAGCTGGGAGTGCAGCTTCTGATCCTTTTTTCCTTTCACAATGGTACTGGGAGCCCTTTCTCACCTGCTGAAAGTAGAAATGGATGCTGGAAAAAATAAGATTTGAGGGCTTAGGTGGTTTTTTTTTATCTCTTCCCTTAGAATTTGATTCTCTCCTTTTTCTTCAGTCACAATAGCAATGCCAATTGAAGCTATGGCTTCACTGTAACAGGACCTTCAAGTGCACTGTGAGACCCCCTTTCATACAAGGTGTTTAGACATGGGAACATATATTCAGGTTAATTTTCATACATTAGCAGGCAAGTAATGAGCATCCCACTGAATGCTCAGGGATGAGAACCTGTTTCCCGATTAACTCATTCGTGTTACTGCATTACACGGTTGTGCTGGGGAAGCAGCAAGTCCCAGCCATGCAGCAGTGCACCTTCTGGGTGGGTGAGGATGAGTTAAAAGACCTGTAAGATTTTATGTTTAACTAACACATTTGCATGAGCTGGTGAGCTATGTAGGCTGTTCACTGGGGGCTAGGGAAGGAAGGTTAAGCTTGGGTTTGGCTGTGGATTAGCTAAATTGTCTCTGACGCTAATAGCACCTCAGTCACTTTTTCTTCCTCTTCTGGCTTGCTTTTGATTCATTGATGACTAGTGTTCATGTTCTGATTCCTCCATGAGAGTGGCTGGTGGGTCAGAACAAAGTTCCCTGTGTCCTTTTCTCCAAAGAAACAAAACTGTGGTGTTTTGGGGCAAACAGAGGGCTGAAGAAGAGCAAAACACAACAAGGGAGTTAGATGTCTTTTCCATCATCCTGGCTACTGCCACTTGGAGGATGAATTGTGACTTTGGGCTGGCTTCAGTGTTTTTCCTTTATTTTGCCTGTGGCATTTTAGGTAAAGGATTAAAACAGGTTGAATAACGTTTACTAGTTCAGCTCAAAACTATAGGTTTCCAAGCGTGAAAAATAGCTAAAATTGTGGATTAACTGAACAAATTAATGAATAAGATGCTTAAGTCCTAAGCATTGCCACAAGTAGGCAGCAAATAAAACCAGAGTGAGACAAGGTCTTCAGTGGTAGTAGTAGAACAAATGGAAGTGATGTGTCACTCCAGGAAGCTGGAAAACATCACTTTGAATTTAATAGTCAGCTCTTAGAATGTTGGTCAAATCAGGATAAGGGGTTGGGATTGAGCAAAGGGTCTGTACCCATCCCACACTCACCCTCAAGTGTCTACCTCTGTGTCTGGGTACACACAGCTGCTCCGACTGCAGGAACCTAAGGCTCAGGACTGGCAGCATGTGTAACCTGCTGGAGATGTCTAGTGTCTATCCACAGCTTGTGATGTGAGTGGTAACACTGCATTCTCTCTCTGCCTTCTGGGCTGCTTGAAAAGGCCCTGAACTTCTCTCTGCACCCACAAGGATAAAACCCCTTTATTAAAAACTGTCACGGTACTGCTATGTGTGGTGATGGTGGCATTTCCAGTCAAGAACAAATCCTCAAATGTCACAAGGCTTATGAAAAGTAGAATATATTATGTGGGTGTATATTATGTGTGGGTAAGCCAATATGAGATCACATTTGCTGAGTGTGAATGAGTGCACGTGCAAGAAGGAGCTGAGGGAGATGGTTCTCAAGGTGCAGGAAATGTCTAGACAGGTATTGCTCTGTCTTGGAGTACCTCAGTGGTCGCTGGCCAGCTGTCCTTGCTCATTTCTTCCTGCCTTTGTGCCACTGTCACAACCCTGCATTGGCAGCAGGAGTGTGAACTCCAGCACACGTTAGGCCTGGTCAGTCACAGCAGCTGCAGGTGAAGATGCTCCATCTGGTTTATAGCTCATGCCCTACTTGGCATCTAAAATAAGGATCAGCCTTGGGTACGGGTGAGCATCCCCATGGCAGGACTGTGCATTCCAAGCAGCACTGGCATCCCTGCCTCCTTTCTGGCTTTGCCAACAGGGACTAAATACATTGATTTTTGGCTTTGTTTTAAATGCTCCTGAAGAATGCAATGCCATTCATTTCAGGTCAGATGAAGCTTTTTATTTTATCTATGCTGTCTTTTGTTGAAAATTAATTTTGACCCTTATCTTATATTTTTCTTCTTTGATAGGGTCAAAAAGATCATTTCTGATCCATCTCTCCTGCTCATGGCTTCTCTTACACTCTCTCTTACATAGCCAGATCTGATTGGCACTTATTCAGCCCCATGAGATTGAGCAAGGTGTCTGGATAGAAGACACAGATAATTTGGTTTGTGCCAAGGGTTCATTTACAAATGTAGATCCAAGAATTGCCAGTTCTCCAACTGTTTTGTCAATGACCCAATTTCCAGTTCAGCCCTTAATAAAGCTATTGCAGCCACAGGAATCCCAGGAATCCCTTCTCAATCCTCTTCTGCTTTGACCTTTTTTCTTCTGTTTTTGGTTTGTTTGTTGTTTGGGGGTTTTTAAAATTGATTCACTCCTCTTCTTGTGTCCTCGTTTACCTTCTCACTTCTCTGAGTGAACTAGGGAGGCTACTTTCCTCCTCCTTAATCCTTCCTATGTGAAATTCATGGTTTGATGTTTTCCCCTTGAGCTGTGCTGGAGAGGAGGGTCAGGGCATGGCCGAACTCTGAGTCTGGGTATTGCTCACTGCAAGGTACATAATCACACAGGAGAGTTCATCTGTTCTCTTCTGCTCTTCAGGGCTTGAAATAGAGCTGCACCCAGGGTCAATGTTTATAGAAACATAACTTCTAGTGCTGTGTAGGTGAGAACATCAAATGCAACTCTTATCTGTCTCGCGCAACTTTTATTTAGGACAGCTAGGCAAAGTCTAAAGAGAAGGTAAGAGTGAAAGCAGAGGCTAGGACTTGGTATCAGCTGCCCTTCTCTTGGGGAGGAAGGGAAAAAGAAAAAGGAGATCTGCTTTGAAGTGGGAAAAATGCCCAGAGTCCTGGACATCTGTAGCAGCCTTGTTTTGTGGGGAGCCACTCCAGATGAGACAGTATTTCCACACCAAGGGCATATTCCTTACTGAAGCTCCAAAATCAAACCTTTCTCCTTGCGTTGAGAGTGCTGGTTAGCCTGAGGATGTCTAAAGATGTAGTCTAAAGTGACAAAGCTTCAGGTCATTATTTTCTCACATTATTACCAGAAAGACCAACAGCTGCAGGAGAGGAAATTCCTACTGGTATCCCAAGTTAGAGAGCTAAAGGTAATACCTGATATAAAACCTTGTCTCAGCTCCAAAGGAGATACTGAAACTTAACAGGAAGAGAAACAGAAAGGAACAACAGGAATGCAGGAACATAATGAGCAGGTTAATTGTTTATTTAGGTGTATGTGGGTCTCCATATGCTTTTGCATCCATAGGCTTTCCTCCTGCAGGAGGCTTGATTATGTTTGTCCTCATTGCTGCACCAAGATGATGATGGGAAACAAAACTTCAGTTCAGCTGCATTCTATTTTAAATCAACATCATATTAACCTGCTGAAGAGATAATAAACTCTACAAACTCTGTAATAATTCTTGGGCTTCTTAGGGGAGTGCTTGTGTGAATTTAATAAAATCGGTGAGTGAACCTGCATTAAGCAGCCTCCAGTGCCACATGTTCTCATCCAAGAGCTTTGAGAAGGCAGAACTGAATGTTTAGATTTGAAACCATCAAATTTTTTGCAAGTTTATTATTACCACTAGGGCTTTGAATTGCTTACTTCTGCCAGTCAAATATCTGTAGTAGCCATTTGAGAGTGCAGCAAAAACATATATTTGAAGAAAACCTATTGGAAATCTTGACAGAAGTTCCCTGCTGTAGAGAAAATAGAGTTTATATTCATCTAAACACCTGGTAAATGGAATAAGTATGCTGCAGACAGCAAACTGCATGCATTGCCTGTGTAAATCCTGTAAATTCAGTTCATGGTCATATCCTGAGCATCCTGTGAGCTCATCATGTGACTGTGCCTGTACTTCAGGAGATTTGCTTAGTAGGTTCAAAGCACAGCTGGTGGGGTAGGTGATTGCTGTGGTACTTCTCAGACTGGATAATTTCTCATTTACCATCTGAAAGTGGTGTGTTGCCCTGATGGCTGGAGAACTGGGGGTGATGGAGTGGAAAGAGCATCCCTGGTCAGGCTGTGCAGTGCTGCCAGCTCCTGTTTTAAGAAGCTCTCACCCACTGGGGACGGTCCTCGGCTGGGGTGGAAGTGTGGGAAGCCAATCACTGCTGAGGGCCTGGCAGGACATGGTGTTTCTCCATCAATATTTCATTACCTCCTTCCTCGCTGACCTCCAGAGCTGCTGGCTTGACTAAGTCTAAGTGACTTTGCTGCTGAGTGAGAGTATCAGTGGTGGAGTTACTGAGAGCCTGCAGAGAGCAACTACATGTTGGACAGGTTTTGCAGTCTCTGTTTTGTCAGACGGAGATGACACAGCATCCTCAGTTATATTGCCTTTTTCTGGAACTGGTTGGAGCTTTCCTTTCCATGAGCTGCCTGGAAACCTGGCACCAAACTGCCTTTAGGGGTTTGCTGGTCCACAGGGGAGATGTGAGGGGCTGTGGCTTCCCTTTCATTGCCAGATCTTACACCTTTCCCTTACCAAAGCACCATCTCCTTTCTGCAGTGGAACAACTTATTCAAGACCTGAACAGAGGGTGTCTTTGGGCTGTGTGTGGGAGGGCACTCTTGTTTGCTGAGCTAGAACATAAATCCCTGGTCTTCACAGCAGCAGCATTTTTGGCAGCACTACCAAGCTATCACAGAGAATATTACATCTTTATCAGCCTCCCGATGCTCGTTCCAGTGTTCATACCTTGATGCAGAACTTGCCTTGTGCTGACAGATGACTTTATCTTAAATTGCTTTCCCTCCAGGTGTCCCATTTAAAATTTTTTTATGTGCATAAATTTTGGGTGGTCCAATTAAGTTGGAAGAATAAATCCTACTCATTAGCAGTAAAAGCCTGAGCAGCTTGGTCCTGTAGAATGAACTTCAATAAGTAACACAGTTGATGTGATCTTCTAACAACATGTTCATTTACAAATAGTCATACCTTTAAAGAGTAGCTGTGGGTGTTAAAGCTCTAAAGTGTTCACTTAGGGAAGCTAGACATAAATACTTCAATTTCTAAATGTTCTTAATTTTAGTTTTTTTTCCATGGTGCTCCAAGCATTCCTTACAAGGTTAATGACTCCACAGAGCAGAGCACTGCAGGTTGAGCCTTTCTCCCACTTTAAGCTACTTTTTACCTGTTTATTTTTGCTTTCCCATTCTCCTTCTGCCAGTTGTGCTTAGCAGGGTGGCAATCTCCCACAAGACCTTAAAATAGGCATCGATGCTTCTGTGTTAGACTGGCCTTCATTTCAAAGCAGTGGGAAGAGTAACAGAAGGATGTGTTGATGTAACAAAAAGCCCAGAAATAATCAGCATCTAGAAAGAAAAGGGCCTCATCTGGAGATGTTCATGGGGAGTGAGGAGTTGGGGAGTCCAAACCATGAAAAGAGGAGTGTTTCACGTGGTGGGCAGGACATACTGTGTATGTCTGAGGAATGGGTGCTAAAGCCATGCAGTTTGCTGGGGTCCTGCTGGGATTTATTCTTTCTCCTCATAGATAAGCCATGACTGGATGGCCCTTCAAAATCTATATTTAACCTCACTGATGCCCATAAGTATGGAGACAGGTAGGATTTTCCCCAAAAAACTTATAATTGCTCTAAAAAAGTTGTAGGTCAGCCCAAGAAGAAAGGAGTTTTGAAGTCATCATAAGCTGTAACTCTTGTAGGGTATTTATGACCCTCTCTTGAAGCTGGAACTCAGTGACTCCCAGCACTTGGGTTTGGCTCAAGCAGAGGGTGTTTGCCTCTGTTGAAGTACACCAGAAAGTCCAGCTTAGACTTTGCCCTAGGCCACATAGCCGAGGAAGAACTTTGGACAAAAGAATGATTAATATTCCTTAATTAAACCATATTCAGTGAAAGAGCAAATTCTGCAATTCAATTTGTCTCTTGGGTTTCTTGTTTTGTGCAGCAGTCTCTTTTCTGATTTTTTTTTTCTTTTTTTTTAATGATTTTGTGACCCAGAAAATAAGAGATTCTATTTTACGGCTGACTCTGATCTGTCTTGCTGGTGTTTTTATTCTCTCCGCAGGGAAATTTCTTTGTACAACCAACATCTCTGCTCTTGCTCAAATTAATAGGATCAGGCCTGAAGAGATGATGAGAATATTTTACCTTTTCTGCGTAGTTTATGAGCATGTTAATTTTCTGGTAATTTAACCTGTGCTAGCAGCTGTTTTTGGCAGGAACCTCTAAGATTTCAACCTTTGCAAAGCATTTTGCTGTTAATTTCATTGACTCAGGGGACTAATCCTAAGATGAGGCTGGTTAGAAAAATAGCAGTTGTTTCTGCTGTTTTTCTCCCTGGCTAGTTTTACAGGACTACAATTTTTTTCTTCTGAAATGGCTATCTGATTCCTCTCTGTGGGCTGTTCCTCCACGCTGTAGTTTTAAGTCTAAATATAATCTCCTTCCCACGCAGGAGACTTGCTTTTAAAAAAAAATGTTGTAAATAATGTTTTTTCAGAAGTGCAGAACTATGAAACTTGGTTTAAGAGCTATTATTGATGCTAGAAGAATTGACTGGGCTGGCTGCATGGCTGTTGTAATTTTTTTAATGTGTATTTTTCTGCCGTTGCATCCATGGTTTCAACTTTCTTCTGTGAAGGAGGTGCTGGAACTGCTGGAAGCATTTCCACCAGTTATTCCAAAGGCAACCATGTAGATACTCTACCCCAGCAGTGGCTGTCCATGTTGGTCTGGGGGAGATGAGCTGAGTCTTGGGCAGGTTGAGCTCAGTAAAACATGTGAATTGGCTCTTGAGGGGCTGGAGCGCATGGACCTGCCCTGTGTGTGGGGCTGAACGTGGTCCTGGTGTGAAGGGCTTCATTTCTCATGTCAAACAACGTAGTAAAAATGTTTCTTTCTCTCTTTCAATTCTAGATTTTCAGAAGAGCTGACAAAAATGGTAAGTCTGTACATTCATATTTCACATTCCTCAACTGGACTATTGGTGGTGCTACCATATTTCCTGATAGTAACATCCAACTCTTTAAATGACCTTCAGTTTAATGAGTCTGATGCTGATACAGTTAAAGCATCTAAAAAGGTTTTGTTATTTCTTTGGCTGAGATATTCTTAGAGTAGACATGATACTAGTGTGCAAGTCGGTGTGGCAGCATCCACCAGATTTGGGGTGATTTCACAAGAAAGGAACATAAAAATAGATCACAGGTAAGTGATAAGTGAGGATCCACCTCCTGGTAATCTTGGAATAGTTTTGCAACACAGACCTAACCTGTGAATATTAGTTTGGTTCCTGAAGTACACCAAACAGCAACATGGATTGATGTGTGTTTTCAATCTGTGCCCGTGGGAAGCTGAACAACTGTGCTGAGCCTAGCCATGTCCTTAGATAGGGAGTAACATGGATGTGTCTTCAATAAATGACTCGGAAGGAGAGATCTGCTCTGTTGTGAGATGACATGTTTAAGGAAAGGAGAGGCAATGAGTCCAATCCCACGATCTCTCTCCACCCTGAAAAGAAGTTTAATTTTAGCTCTTAGCTAAAATCCCAAGAGCTAGTATCTATTCTTTCCCTGTTGTACAAGAAGAAAATTAAATATGCATCAAAACTGTGTGTTTGCAGAGAGACGTGGGAGCGTTGTGCAGAGGAGCACTGGGGAGAGTTTGTTTATTCCCTTTCAGGTTTAAAAGGGAGATACCTGATTTCTGCAAGAGCTTGTTGATGCATATGCTTGCTGCCCCTAGGTAAGGCAGTGAAGGATGCAGTTAGCTGGATGGCATATAAGCTGTAAATGCCCTGTTAATGTGGGCATTTGATTATGACAACTGACACAGTAATAAGACATTGAAATTTGTTGCTTGGAAGAGCTGAGCAGTTGTGTGATGCAAGGGGAATGGGGGAGAGGATGCCAGTGCCACTTACTGGAAGAAATTATTTTGTGCTCTGGACATCCAGACCAACATACTTCACAGCCTCCTGAGCACTTAGTGGTTGCATAATTGGAGACGCAGAGGTTTTGTCTGATGAAATATTAGATGGTGCCTCTGAGAAATGCTGCCTGCTTGCTCTCTGCTGGTTGGTGTTCCTGCAGCCATGGAGCTGAGTGCTGGGGCTGCCAGCTTGTCATGAAGTCTTACCTGTCATGTCATATCAGGATAAGTCTGGTGAGGTTTTGGGACTACAGCAGGCAATGTCTTTGTTGCGTGGAGGTATCAAGATAAAAAAAATCTATGCTTAGTTATTCCCATCTCAGTCTGAAGTTGAAAATGCCACTCCAAACTTCAACCTAGGAAACTCTTCCTTGCTAAGTCCATGTTTAGCTTCCCCCCTGCCAGAACTGCCTTCCCATCTCTAGGACAGCTGAAGTCAAAACCAGTGTTTCTTCTTTTCAATAGCAAGTGTTTCTCTGCTGAACAAAGCTTGAAAGGATACACTGAAATATCCTGATGTAGTTATTTCCAGTGACTGCTTTTTGAGCTCTACCAAATGATGCTGCACTTTTGCCTTAGTGTCCATTAAATTTATAACAGCTGAGATGGGGCTGAAAAATCAGAACTCTAAGTACAAAATCTTGTCTTAGATGTTGTGCCAATATTAAGGCTTTTCTCCTTCATGATGGAAGGAGCTGCTGCTTGCCAGACAGACACATGTTTCCAAATCAGCCGAGAGGGCAAAGCTGTCATTTTGATGGTTTTACCATGTCACAAGGTTGTGAGGGTTAAATTCTAGTGCACCTTTCACCACAGGTACAGCTCTGTTAGCATATTGGTGAGGTTCCAGTCACAGGCCATGAATTGTGTTTTGTGGTGTGGGTGATAACTTGGGGAAATGATGAGCCTTTGGACCCACTTGATCTGCTTTGGTGATTGGTCTTTGAGATGCAAGATGTACCTTTGGAAAGCTGATGACTTTTGTTGATCAGTTCCCTTACTGAAACTCACCCAAATCTCCTGGTTTTGCAGCCTTATACTTTGTTACTAATGATGACCAAACAC
>NW_008652464.1:10505-13734 GCF_000695815.1 Acanthisitta chloris
GCCAAACACAGTGCTTGCATCAGCAAGAACAAACCTGTTGTTTTCACCTCTGCCCCTCACTCTGGGAAGAATCTGCCCAGCTCCTCCGTAATCTTCTCCCTAAATGTTGTAGACTTTGCAAGGCTTGAGAAAGTGATCCATGTGGATAATAGGTAGGATCACTCCTCTGCATGTGGGCAAGAAGACTGTGAGTGGTTCAGGTAGAGTGTGACACTTAGAGGCATTTTCTTGTCCTGCTCATTCGACCAAAGTTTGGGTTTGTCAGAGGTGGTGCTGGGCAGGTATGTGAGCTGCTGAGGGTGAGAGCAGGTCCCAGCTGCAGTCCAACAGTTTGGACAACACAATGGGTGCTCTCCATGGGACTAATGCTGCCAGGTAAACAGGACTCTGCCTTTTCCTTTGTAAGACCTGGATGTTAGGCTGTCACAAAGGAGCCTGGATTTAAGTGGCACCTCTATCCCCATGCTTGCTCCTGCAAGGTGAGGTGGCCAAGCATCTGTCAGTCTCTGCATGACTGCTCCCCTGTCCCACAGATTAGGGCTGTCTCTGTCATCTTGGGCCTGTCCTCTGAAGGACTGTATGTCTTGCAAAGGTTTTCCCTGCATTTACCTAGATGCTGCTTTTTTCTTGAGACAACACCTGCCAGCCATGATGGCCAGCTCCACCAGCCATTAGTGTTTGCCAAACTCTGGATAACAGAGTTTGCCACACTTTGTAATTAGCTCAGTCTGTTCCTTTTGGGGTCACAGCTCCCCACATCCCTGCTCCAGCCCCCTGCAGCTCACAGCAGCTGCTGCAGGAGATGTGCAAGAACATTTCCCTTGGTACAACCTCTCTGCAAACTAGGGCTCAGAGGTTTCCAGAGCCAGAGGTAATATCTCTGTATCTAATATCCCTAGGGATCTCTTTTTCACTATTTTCTCTTTGACATCCTGGCCTTTAATTTATCGATTTGTTGAAATTCAGCCTCTTCATGGCTTTTCCTGGTACAGCTCTGAGGAGCAGTGGAAGTGTCAGCCTGCTGCTTTCATGTCTCACAGCAGGTGCCATACACAGCCTTTTGGGGAAAAATGAGTCTCTTAGACTTTCCATTTTTGTCAGAATCCCAGGAAGGGGCCCTGAACCCTGGACAGGCTGCAAAAAACACAAGTCCACAGGTTTCCAAAATATTTCACTCTGTTAACACATTTCTGTGGTCTCCGCACCTGCAGAGGTTCCTATCTGGCAGGGACTTTGCTCTTTTTAATTAACCAGCTGAGATGGATCATTATCCAGTGCTGTGTGATGGTGGCATACTGGGGAGAGAGCTCCCAGAGCAGGGAGTGCTGGCAGCTTTACCCAGAACTGGCACCTCTTGCTTTCCTCAGCTGTGCTAAAGCCACTCTTACAATGTACCCGTGTAGGAACCCTGAAGAAATGGAGCAGGGGAAAATCTGAAGAAGACTTCACCTCTTACCATCTAGTTTAACTAGAAAATCTCATTTAACTTTTGCCTTCCAGAGATCAGATAATTTAAAGGGTCACCTAAAAGACAAAAGGGGGATTGTAAGCTTCAGGAATAGTCTCATTTAACGTGCAGCTTCCTCCAGTCAAATAGGAAATCTTTTCAGCATCTTGATTTTTTAATATTTTGTTTTTGGTTCCCAGCCTGGTGCATGTGGCATATATTGTGTTAAATCAACGTGGCTGGTTCAGACACGGTAACTATGGAGCCTGATCGAGTGAATTCAAGAGCTTGTCCCTCCTCCCCCTCCTTCCGAAGCTCCTCCACATAAACTGTTAGTTCATGTAAAATTGGATGTTCTTGGTGCAAGATGCTAAACCACGTTATTGCCTCTGCCATGTTCAGGTACCTGTATTTAGGTGATTTGATTCAGTGCCTACATGTACTAAGAGGCTGCTAATGAAGCAGCTCTTTGATAAAAGGCATCTTGGTCCCCTCCCCCAGAGAAGTGAGATTCTGTCTTTAATGTGAGTTAAGTGCCTTTTCCCCAGTGACAAAATCAAGCAGTTAGATCTACTCCTATCTAAATTATAAACTTGGAAAATGGTCTATTTTGGACACCTGGAAATTATGAGCATGTTGGAGATATCTGGATAAACTGGCAAATGATCTGAAAAGGGGAGCAGGGATGGGGGTAACCTTCTGACAGTGAACAGATCTAGTCATGCTTTGCAGGGGCATGGCTGTTAGTCATTCAAAATAATCTTTTGCTTCTGTGTAGGAGTGTTTTTCCTTTCTCTGCTAATAAATCCACCTACTGTCTTGTAATCCTCCCAGTCCCAGTAAACAATACTTAATCGTTTAATTGGCATGTGTTGGGAAAACGGAGGCATCTTGTTTTAGGCTGGTGCAGCAGAGCTGTCAATCATCTGAGTTATCTACTGTGTACTTAATCCTCTCATTAGAAAGCTGCTAATCAATTAAATAGCCTAGGTTTCTCTTTGAAAGATTAAGACGGTTTTATTTTGACAGAACAGCCTAACTGCTAACGATTCACTATAGAAATGTTGCTTCCTGAAAACTGATGTTTTATCTTGAAATCTCCAACTCACTGCAACTACCCAACTCCCATGCCTTGAGTGTAACTAAAGATGAAATGAATCCAGCTTTGATCTGTGCTTTAGTGTTTCACCATAATTATTGGATCTTGTTCATGGAAATGGCTATGAGTCTGACCCATCTTGGGGCTGGCTTGCTGGGCACTGCAGGTTAGGTGTTTTCCTCTGGACCTCTGCCATGGAAGAAGAGAGATGCAAAAGCAAATATGCTAAAAATTCAGCATATAGTTATAAAGCACCTACAGTAAATGGCAGGAGAAGCTGCTGGTGGTGCAGTATTTCACTTGACAGTGACCACAGATGAGTTAGTGTTGTGATTCAGTCAACTTGGCACCTTCCCGTTGCTGCCATCCTTGTGATTTCTATACCAAGAACCTGTCCAAATTGTTGTAATTCTCCCTTGAATTTATCATATCTAGACAGGGTGTGGATGGGAATGAAGCTGTCCAGCACATGCTGTCTTGAATAGCTCCTGCCATTAGAAAAAAAATGAAGTACAGTGACATGTGAAGATAGATTAAACTCATTTAACTTTTAAATTTAGCATAGAGATCCGGAATGTAAATGCTGAGAGGAGGTTTCGGTTTTCAGTTGCTCTGGGTGATCAGCTGAAGGCCTGTAGAGGACGTAGCAGAGCTAATAAAGGGAAAAAGGAAGCACGAACACA
>NW_008652464.1:13767-39689 GCF_000695815.1 Acanthisitta chloris
ACCGAGGGCAATGGCATTGTGCCCACTCCTATCCCACTGGGGCTTGTCCTTTAAACAGCTGCATACAGATATCTGTTAGTCACTTCAGAGCTCATTAAAGGAGATTTATGCTGCTATTCTTTGTAAAGAAAGGTCTACACATTCCGGTGTTTAAAAGCCTCATAACAAATTACTCTACAAATGATGGGGGCACAGAGAGAGCTGCTGACAGGTGAGGAACATAAATATCTTTGGACATCAGCATCATAACAGACTGGCTAAGAAGCCTGGTCATCTGGCAGCAGGGTTGTGCCCTTGTGAGTGGAGTAAGCTCTCCTGGTCACAAATAAACCAGCAACACTGCTCTGCCTGATGGTTTTGTGGCAGTGATGCCTGTGCCACTGCTGTCCCTTTGGTATGCAGAGCTCACAAGACTCAAAAGCTGGAAAAAGGCAGAAAAAGAAAACCAAGTAAATTAAAAGCATGAGGCACATCTCTTACCCCTAGGTTGATATGTTAAAGAATAGAGGTATGTCATAAGTGTCACCTAAGTAGACATCAGTCTTGTTAATCACCAGTGCATGAAGGAAGAGACTGAGGCTGGAGATTTCTTCCCTGGATCAGGTTGCTTGATGAAAGGATGGTAGTGGGAGACTACCCAGTAGTAGCAGGGAAAGTCCTGGGCCTTCAGCAGAGGGAGAGGGCTGAATAAATCCTGGTGTGGTGGGTTTCCCATGGGTGAAGCTACCAGCAATTTCCAGCCCTTCACAAATGCTGTGTGCCTGTCCTCAATGTCTTGTTTGTAGGCAGAGACTGTGCCTCTGGGGACTTTGAGGATATGGGAAATTTGCAGGATTTTTAGTGGTAATAACTCTCAAAGTGTCACCCACTCTATCCAGCCCCCACTTGGAGATATTATTTTGATCACCTCTAGTGAGCCTAGAACAAGAAGAAATGGGTGTCTGTGGATGTGCTTAGAGCTCAAATTCATAGCAACAGAGCCCAGATCATTGTGTAAATGTTTCCTTTCCCCTCTTTCACTCTGAGAGTGCCCCTTGCTGAACTTTAGTTATTAATACACAAATTGGGGCAGAATGGAGTGAAAATGCCTCTTCCATTCTGGCAGTGTGGGACCACAGAGAAATGCATGGAGAGGAGGATGGAGATAATTGGCACTGCTGAGCAGATGGTCCAAAGACCCCATTTTTAGCATGGTAATTGTCCACAGGGTGGTTTTAAGACTTGAAATATTTATCTTCCCACCTTCCCCCATGAAGATGAGGCCTTTTTGAAAAACACACTTGCACAGGACTTGAATGGTGGTAAGCAGCTGGGACTTCAATAACACAGTATGGGAGGCATCAAGGAACAAAAACTAAGGCATTGTAGCTTTGGGTGCTTTTATCAGATCTTAAGAAGATGCTACATTAGGGCTGTGATACACACACACACACACACACACACGTATATATATCAGAATAAAAAGACCCTGAACACCTAATAAGCCTCCTGTTGAACACACAGCTCTTCTTTCCACAGTCACAACTCCCCACCTATTGTGAATTATGCTTTTGCTTTTATTATGCTCCCAGGAACTTTACAGTCCCTGCTGTAATGGGCTATCACTCATCAAAACCACTTATTTCCAGACTTAGGCAATCACCTTCTGCATGGCTATGCACAGGGAAAACCTTGAGCTATTCATATCTTGCTGGAGCATCCAAATTAAATCATTAGTTCTTAGTGAGAATATTTATAATTCTTGCATAACAAAACCGGTATTAGCAGCCACCTACATGTAAGTGGAAAAATGCAGAGATGAATCAGGTTTTCTAAGTATGGATGAATCTCACAGGTTCTTCCATGACCAGATGACCAGTCTAAATGTATTTATCTTTTTGTTAATAATAAATAAAAGAAAGATTTGCATTTAGATAGTCTGGATTTCATGTGACCATCAAAAAGCACCTTGTAAGACTGCACAGTGGCCTTTATTTACAAGGACAGTGTTTGAATCTGTTTTCAGTTATTTGGAACTCCTGTATCATTCCTGAGCTCTCACTCTGGTGCACTCAGTCATCCTTTCAAGTCCTTGCAAAGTTCACAGCACATGGTTTTGAAGAGGTGACATCTGTTTAAATCGGGACATGCTGTTCCCAAAACAATAAACAAACCTATCCACCAGATGAAGAATTTTGAGATAATGTAGAAATTGTGAAAGGAGAGTGCTGGTCATGCTCTACAGGCTGTCACTAGGTGTATCCAGTGCTTCTGCCCACCCTTTAACACTATGAACCTAGGAAACGATTCTGTGATTAGATTTTCATCATTGACTAGTTTGAAAGGCACTTCCCAGCTGCTTGTGCCTTTTCAGGCCTGCTTTTTTTGTTCTTCAAAGGTATTAAGGTATCTGGTGCATGCTGTGTGCAGAAGTGAAGAGCTGAGAGGTTTTTAGGACCTGGTTTCTTTTTTTTTTCTCATGGCATTTCTAGTTAGCAATTCATGTTAGAATCAAGGGATTGTTTCATACTTTTTTTTGGCTGGACCACCTTAATTCTGCAGAGCAGACCTTGAATTGGGTGCCCTGGGTTAGGACTTACTGAGAGCTGCATTCTCATGTGCTACAGACTGAGAGTTATGCAGCAGTCTGGCTTTAATCTGGGCCCACATGTGGTTTGCCTAGAGCAAGGCTTAAGTCAGGGTAGGTTTGAGCTGGGCAAGGTTTGGATCCAGCCCAGAATTTCCCCATGAACTCAAGCCAATGATGTGGCCAGCACATGAACTTTAATTTCCACAACAGAAGTGCCCATATTCCACATATTTCTGCACAGCATCAATTTATGGTCTTTCACTGCCTAAAACTGTTATTCCTGTCCTTTTCCTCGAGCTTTTCCCTGCAGAGAGAACAGGCTACCAAAATAGAAAGTACCATGAGAGCCTTCATGGACAGTGGGCAATGGAGGCACTATTGATCCCAGTGTGACTATCATGTGCAGGAAATTGGATTGGAAGGTTATCCACAGCTGGGAATGTTCTCTGTTTAAACAGAGTGCTTGGACTTGTATGCAACTGGTTTGCTTGACACTTCAGCTGATGTCTGATAGCTCAGGTGCCTGACTGGTATCAAGCAGAGTGCCCTTTTCTCACTATCCAAGGTATGTTGCAGTGCTGGTGGCTATCACCTGTGTCCTTGTCCTTCTGCTGTAAAACCTGCAGCTAGCATATCAAACCTGACTTAAAGGAAAATTAAAAAAAGCCAGCTTCACCTAAGATTTGGCCTCCTTCAGGCATGCTTGCTGCCCTGAAACTGTAAAGCACATTTGCAATTTGGTCCACCCCAGGTGCTGGCAGCCCCTGGCTGCCCTCTGGGCCCAGCACCATCCCTTCTTGTGGCTGCTGAGCCTTTCTCTTCACTTTCTTTAAAAAAATCAGCTACTGAGCAAAACCCATGGTAAAAGTCAATAACTGCTTTAACCTTTAAGGCTTCCTGACATTTCTGACTTCACAATAAATGGATTTGAGCCTTAAAGTCAGTCAGATACCTAAACACACAGGCTTTCACGCCTTCACACTTTCTTATTAGGCTACACATCAGTCCATTAGTAACTCAGATGGTGATGCTGACCTGAAGGGTCATCTTCCTACAAACACTGTCTGGGCAGAAGTATCAACCCTTGGGCTACCACTGAGTTCTGCACTCTGCTGGACCCCACTCAGAGGGGTCAGACATGGAGAAACAGGCTAGATCAGAGCATCTGCATTGGAAACCACCCACCAGTCTGCCCCATGCCTGGGTTTCCAGCCTGACCCATCAATCAAGCATTCTTCCTGCCTGTGTTTATCCCAGTTAGAGGTTCAGACCTTCCTGCCCACAAGCATCCTCCCACAGCTCATCAAACCTCTTGCCCCCAGGAGATGTTGCTCCCTCTGCTTAGTTAATGCTGATCTGGCAGAGCAAAGAGGTGTTTGGGCTCTGATGGATGTGATTGTGTCACTGTGGGAAGTGGGGCAGCATAGCTGTGTTCAGCCTGTGGGTTTTGTGCATGTGATGGACCTGCACGTTTCGATTGGCAATGCTCTTTTTCTGCTGTGTCTGCCCTCTTGCTTGACTTCCCCTTTCAATTCCTTTCATACGGAGAGCTGGAGGCAAACAACAGCCTGTGAGTGTCCCCAAGAGATGTGGGGAGGAGACATTGAGCAGGGGTTATGCTTTAGCCTGGCAATTTGAGGCTGAACATTTGATCTGGAGGGCAGCATTTCGAAAGACTCTGCTTTGCTTTGAAGTGCACCAATTAAGGTCTGACATACAATGCAACCCAAAGAAGACAGGGTTTATTTTCTTCTTCTCTTTGTGGGTTGGGAGATGTGGGTTTTCTTCTGCAAACCTCATTAGAGACTTCAGGCTGGACAGGAGTAAATGGGATATGTTATCGTGAAAGATTTAATGGCCATATTGCAATTTGTAGAGAATGGGAATAAGGGATTGTGGTTTTCCAAGAAGGCTTTGACAAGCTGCTCTATTAGCCAGGAGGATTTTTAAAGATTCTTCTTTCTGGAGCCAAAGTTGAGATTTAACTTGAGACTGCATAGCAAATGTGTCTGTGGGGCATGATGACAGCCAGCAAAGGGCACTATGAAACATATATGGAGCTATAACCTACTTGTGAACCCTGACTTTTCTGGAGCATGGGAATTGTTGGCCTGGAGAGCCACAGCTGTAGCTGTCCTGAAGGCCATTCACTTGAATTGTTATATTCATGCATTTTCCTTGTCAATGGGTCAGTTGTGCAAATTTTCCCTGGCATCTCTTCTGTCTGAGCTCATGACACAAGCCCCAAACTGACTCCAGCTCCTTGTCTGGGTCAGGCACTGGGAATGTCCCTGTAGTCCCCACTGCACTTGTGTTAGTGGGTAGCAAACACCAAAGGGGAGAGAAAGACAGAATGGCTGTGCATCCTCGAGAAGTGATAGCCATGAGCAGTTCATGGGTCTGCCAAGGTTTCACCTGGTTTCACCAGGCACACCTGATCCCTGTGGACAGGGACAAAAACAGCGCAGGTTTGGTGGGGAATGGGATGCTTCCCTTGCTGCAGTGAAGCTGGGAACTTGTGGAGAAGAGATGTAGCTGTGAGTGTTGACCCAACCTTACCATAATGCCATGCTCTGGTTTCAGAGTATCTACAGGAAGGTCTGTCCTGCATGGAAATGGCTGCACGAGGCAAACAGAAGGCTCTGGCTATAATGGCAAGCCAGGAAAGTGATGGACATTGAGGATTTAATGCCCTAGCGCTTTTTGATCTGTCTCATTAATATCGCATCTTGCTGTATCTGGGAAACTTTTCAAAGTAGATCCAGAAAATCGATATTCCTCCTGCTAAATTATTCTTTTCCTTCTTTTTTTTTTTTTTTCTTGACAGACATGAAATTTTAAAGTGTGTGGAAAGGATTTTGCAGCTGGGCTGGCTGGAGTATCCTGGCTGGCTGTAGTATCCTAGCAGGTTAAACAGGTGCAGCTGACTGGAGGCTTTGGAGACTGAGCTGATAGTGTGGCAGTGACCAGAGGACATGGCTGGTGTGCAGGGACAAGCTCCTAAGGTGGACATTTGCACTTTGAGTGTTGGGAGTTAAACCCTGCAAAGTGTGGAGCTCCAACTGCCTTGTGTAGCTCTCTTCTTCATCAGGCAATGTGCTCTGCTCTCACACAGGGCAGAGCTTTCTGCTTTCTTGTGCACCAAACTTAGGTGCAGCTGTGCTTTGAGCCTTCTGATTAAATCCTGCCAGGCTCCAGAGCCAACAGTGCACTCTGCATCTTGCTGCCCTGACATTGTCATTGGAAGATTTGGGCACATATGCCATAACTGAGATTAAAACAAGGCTTGGTTTTGTCCTGCTCCCTTGGTTGGAGGGTGTCACTGCCACAAGTGTTTCCCTAACTGCATTCAAAGGCACGGGGCAGCTGTGAGACGACTTTATGCAAAGGTTCTCACCAGTGTTCCATGAATTTCCCATGGAACACTTGTGCATGCTGATGCCTTTGGTGGAGAGATGTTTCAGCCTGGATGTTTTACCTTGTTGTTACGCAGATTAGTGGTGTGGTTTGTATGCTCCTGGTTCATTATGAATAGTGACAAGGTGCAGTGTGGCTGTACACACCCAGGTGGAGGTGACTAGTACGTGGGAACTCCTTCAAATGCCTTTGCCACCACCACAGGCTACTGGTGTGACCCTCAGCTCACTTTATTTCTCTTGCTACTGCACCTAAATCTCACAGCTTCTATTGCTGCTTCTCCCCCTCAGTAGCAGGACTTTCCTATGTTTGCCTTTCAGTTTAGTCTCTGGGAAGTTCCCTCAGGGGCATTGGAGCACATCCTGAGTGGAGGAAAATCACTTTTGCCTTTTTGTTTGCATACTGTTCTCTGCTCTCATTGCTGAGGGAGCAAGGGACAGCACTGGGTTCTGGCATCTCTTTTAATTAGGTATCTTCTGCAGATCAGCTGTATTTATTGAAGATTTTTTATTATAGCTGTTAAAATTAAATAAGGCAAAAATTGAATCCAGAACAAATACACTGCTGCAAGTTATCCTTATAATTTGCTAGCAATTTTTGCCAGACGATTGTGAGAAAATAGTTCTGGCAGCCTGTGTACAGGCAATTGGCCAGGAACAGCTATAAATCATGTGTATCTTTTTCTTCCTCTTATCTTTCTCACTCTTTTAAAATGCCAGATAACATACATTGAAAAGAGAGGAGTATCTTACTGACTTGCAGCAGGGAAAGACATGTCTGAAGTTGAAACAATCATACACCCAGATCTGTAACTCCCAGCAAGGATCATCTGGGGGACAGGAACAGCTTTTTTCTTTTTTCCTGGGAGGATGTGTTAGCAAAGAGTGAAAATGGATGTTTATGGACATGACAAGTGGGAGCCTAAGTGTCTTCAGTTTCCTGGTTGGTTATGTGCACTGTGGGAAGGTAGTGTACTGCTTTGGCAAAAAAAAAAAAGCCAGCAATGATTTCAGAAAGTTTTACAGGTGGAAATAGTTTGAAATTATTTTTTGACTGGAATTTTTTCTTCTGTGACTCTGCTCCAGCCTCAGTGCAGAGGTGAAACCTGTATGTGTGTCGGCCGAGTCCCACAGGCTGAGCTGTGTCAGCTGCAAAGGAAGATGTTCTGGCCATGCTCCTGCTGCTGCTCAGCAGAACATTAAAGGGCTCCTACACACTGGGCTTGGGGTTTGGATGCAGGACCAGCTCCTGCTGCCAAGTTTCTGCCTTAATTGGATGCTGCTATTGAGGCACACAGCCTCACACAGCACAGATGTGAGTGGCTTCAACCCTCTTGTTACTCGTGGCTTTCTAACCTCAGTCTGTGAAAGCAACCAGATTTTGAGGCATTGCAATCAGCAATGATCAGAGCATGTGGCTTTTGGGTGCTTCTTGTGCTTGGCACGTTAACATGGGGGCTCTTTACCTTAAGCCAAAAGAATTGACTCCAGCAACCTGCAGAACCTGTGTATTCTTTAGGAAACTTGGTTGCATATTGCTCTGCTGTGCCAGCACCAAAACACAGGTTTGTGCTTGGTCTGCTAATAGAAATAAGTACATTGAGACTTATTTTCCTTTCAAAAGAATTTTCTATTCATCGTGGTGATGTTACTTTTCCAGCTGGTTGGTTTGCTGGCTTTTGAACACAATACACTTTGTTAAGCAGGGCTGCCTTTCCTTCCTCGCCTTTGTAGTACCATCAGTTGCTTTCTTTGTTTCCTTGTACCTCCTCTGCTAAAAAATGACTGAATTAATACTGGCCAATAATTCAAGATTTGCCAAACCCAGTGTATTCACATAATAGCCTCCTCACAGTATAATATGCTTTTTGCTTTCTTAACCCACAGTGGACAGACCTGTTAGGAATTAATATCTGATGCCACTTAGTGGTTTGTATTCCTAATAGAGCACGGAGGGATTACTTTTGGCTCTGCAGGAGATAAATGGGGCAATCTGCACCCCAGCAGGCAGGAGCAGCCACAGAGCTGCTGTGGCAGCACATTGTCACCTTCCTTGGCACCAGCACCAGCTGCAGAGAGCAAATGTGCGACATGCACCAACCCCTGTGACAGCCCCATGGGGTGGGATAAGAGCAAAAGAAGGATGGAGGGTCAGGAAGGGATCATGAATGAACTTGAAATGTTTCTGCCTGGCAAAGCAGAGTGAATGGAAGGCACTGCTTGCCTGGCTGAGTTTCAAACTGAAGACCAGGAGTAGGGCACAGGGGATATGAGTCTGACCCTGGGATTTATGGAGGTCAGGCTTTGGCATGTGCAGGATTGTTTTGTTATGCTTTTGTAGCTGGAGTGATAGTGGTATCAATTAATACACTTGGTATGTGTCAAACAGTGAGGAAAAAAGTGTGTGCTATAAATGGAAGTACTTGCATAAGACTGTAAAAACAAGATAAAATATTTATATTTTTCAAAGAAAGGAGTCAAATTTGTTTCCTCTCCCCTGCATCCTGTAATCTATTTGTAGGAAGCTAGCTGCAGGAAAACAGCAGAGTTTAGATCTTGCAAAAGGAATTCCTAAGCAGGAAGCAAGAGGGGGAAATGGTTTTCTAGCATTTAACCAGAGGAAGACTGAACTGAAAAGTTATAAAAGTGGGATTGTCCAAAGTAAGGAATATTAAATCCTCCTGTAAGAAGGACAGTGTGAATGAATGAGGTGCTAAATGCTGAAATCCTGGCGAGATGACAGAAAAGCAAAACCAAGCAGTGGGGAATGTTCTTGCAAAGCATCGTCTGCAAAAGTGGCTCGGGTAGGGCACAGACACTTTAAACTTTTCAAACCCAATTGTTGCTTTCTAAACGAGGAGCCTGACATTTTAAAGGTCAGCAGCCAGGGAGAGGGTGACTTCTGATCAGCAAATGCAATCAGACTGTGCTTACTGCCTTGCCGTGTCCTTCACATCAGAGTGTGGGGCTGCCTGATTGCCTGGGAAGACAATTTCCATAGATGTTTCCTGAAAAAACAGATTTGCAATACCCAAATGAGGAAGAATACCTGATGTTTTCCCCATTTCTCTAGGAGTGCTAATAAGGGGGAAGTGGGCAAAGGAAGACCCGTGGGAGGTTGAGGGTAGGTTTGTGTAGAGGAGATGGAAGTCGAAGGTGTCTGTAGACAGGGGATCTTTCTGCACACCAAGGCAGCAGGTCACAGCACACACCTGCCTGGCTGGGGGCATGGGGTGATGTGTCACATGTGGCACTTTGGCATGTCCCTGCTCCATCCCAGTGGGACAAGCCTTCTCCAGGCACAGCCTCCTGTGGCTGAAGGCTCAGGCTCCTCAGTGCAAAACCCTCTGGGGCTGGCTACAGCTGGAGGAAAGATTAGCTGGGCAAACAGATTTGCATTTTTTTCAATATCAAGAGCCTTAAACTCTGGATCACTGGAGCCACTTGCTCTCTTCCCGTGTGCTTTTGCTGAGAACTCCACACTGACCTGAGCAAATGTTTTTGTACAGCAAGTGACTGAATAACCAAGGCAACGTGAAAGAAAGCAGTTTCCTCGTATTCATAAATCAGTACAGAACAGGACTGGGCCAGTGCAGTACAGAATGAGTAGGGTTTTTTTCTTTTACCCCGTGTCTTCTACAATTTAGTATTCAAGTTTTAAGTCTGCAGTATGTATTTCTGTGCTCTGATACATGGATGTTGGGACTGCCAAACCTTTGAATTGTCAACACGCTGAGCATTTTGATCCTTTTGTAAAGCAAGAATGAGGATTAATGCTTCTCACAGCGCTGCTGTTGCTGCACTTGGTGCAGATTCACAGAGGCTGATCTTGCAGCAGGAGCCAAGTTGCTCTGTAGCACAGACATCCTGAGGGACTTGGGCAGGTAGGAAACCACTGAGCTGATAGTCTGTGAGCACCTTCTCTCTGCAAAAGCTCCATGAGAGAGACAGGTGAGGTTTGGATTTAGCACCTCTTTAATTAGAATGGAAACAGTAGGAAACAGCAAATGTTGTGTCATCTCCCACACTAAATGTCATCTGAGCCTTGGTTGGTGGTTTCCTATGAATGCATAGCACCAAGGCATGGCCTGACCAGCACCATGACCCTCACCAACTCCACCTTTTTGTAAGGACTGTTTTATCTCCTATATTCTAGATTACTCTTATCTTCAATTTTGTGTTTGTTTTTTCTTCTAAATGTAAATAAGACACAAATTTTTCAGGCTCACATGTGTACAGTGAGGCAAACAGCTCCCCAAGGATAGGGGTGGCTCAGAAATCCTGTTAAATTCACCCACAGCTTTATGCAAAGAACTGGTCTAGAAATTCAGCCTGTGCTAATAGTTTGGGAAGGCAGGTAGGTTTAGTGGGTTTCCTGCAGCAAAGGAAGAGCCTGCAGAAAGCTGTGCTCCTCCGAGGCTGCGACAATGTTTGTCTGCTTTCTGGAAAGCTTTGCCATGACAGGTTTGGCAGTGACATGTGAGCTGTTAGTGCTGGGAGACAGAAAACATCCCTGTAAACTGCTCCTTTGATGAAGCTCTCAGATGAGCTTTTCCTGCACCAGGATGCTTCTTCCTTCAAATGGGTCCAATCTCTGCTAATAAATCACCTCCTCCACACAAGGAGGGTTTGATTGAACATCACAGGAGATATCATCCAGGGCTAAACCTAACATTTTCTATTCCATTAGCTAAGGCTCATAATGTTGAGTGTTTCAAAGGAGTACAAAGTTCCCTCAAGTGTTTCTATTGCCAAGACAGGAAACCTGCAGTGAATTCTCCATGTGCAGAGTGGCTCCTGATTTTTCTTCCTTTTTGGTGGATTATCTTTACTCCTGTTGTAAGTCCTAAGCAGAATAGAGCAGGGCTATGCTGCCCATCTCAGCACTCCCCAGCTTTGGGAAAAAAAGTGTCAGCAGTTTGGATTTCCTATAAGTAGATTGTATAACATTTCTTGAGATGGCACTTCTGTGAAATCTAGATGCTGTTGGTATTTAGTGGGAATTCTTTAGTTGTTGTTTTTAAACTACGTAAGGATTCTAGTGATTTTGTTACCAGAGCCTAGTGGAGGAGAAGAAAGTTCTAAGTCTTGTGTAAATTCAGTTCTGCCAAAAGCAGATGGGTCATGCTTCACCCTTATGTCAACAATTTGTGTATCTTGACTTTCATGGCTCACATCCCACTTTTTCTCCTCCTTCACCACAATGCATTGGTTTCTCAGCTGGTTTCTCATGCCAGCCTCCATCACTTCCCTGCCCTGCTCTCCAGCCATCACCTTCAGGCTTTGTTAAGACCTTAAAGACAAAAGAAGGGATGAGAGCAGCAGCTCCCTGTGCAGAGGCTGCAGACAGGGCTGTCCTGGTGGATTTGAACATGTCTATACAAGCAGCTTTGCTGTGTGTTCCCGTGGATGTATCACCTGAATCCAGGTTAAACCTTGGGTGGTGGTTCTGTGGAAGGGTCTGGAAGCATCTCCATATACTGCCTGTGTGCCTCTCCTTGGGATTCAGCTGATCCCAGGTTCTTGGTTATGCTGGGAAAGGCTGTGAGCTGCTGCAGGTCACATAGCTGCAGCAGATGCTGCTGAGATGGCATGCAAAAAAATGTGGATTCAGCAAAAGCTAAGTAGCACATTGCATTAAAAATTCACAAAGGCTTCTCTGAAACACATCTCCCAAAGAAGCTTTTTAATGATCTGCAGCAGGGCTGGGTGAGGGAGTAGGGAGACCCTTCCCCAGTGCTGTGATAGGAAACAGCCCTGTGCACTCGACACCCCATTGGTTTGTGCATTTATGGTTCTCAATTTTCATTGAAAGACTGCAGGAGAGGAGTTTTAGTCTTATTTTCATACTTAAGAACTCAGTGATAACTTAGTGGAAAAGAAAACAAAATTGAGAGGCTGTTGGCAGTGTCCAGGGGAAGATGTTAGGATTAATTTGAAAGAATATTTGAATTATTTTAGGTCTGAGATTTTTCAAATGTTCCTTTGAAAGCTTTTGTTAAGAAGAGAAGCCAGGTGACCCCATTTTTTCCCTGGAGAAGAAAAACCAACTTGCAGGCATTTTTCCAACAGTTTTGTCCTTCAAATACTCTTTTCCCTCACCTTAGATTTAGCCAAATTAAAGCAGGCTGGGCTGAACGACAGAGCCCTGGGTCAGTTGCTGGGATGCTGGGGCTGGAAGGAACTGACTGGGAACGGCTGAGATGGGCAGGGAGGTCAGGGGGAGCCTCACAACAGGAATCTGGAGTTGGCACACAACTTTCCCTCTGCCTTTGTGCCGATACTAATGGGGTTTGGCTGCTTTTGCAATCATACTGGAGCGGAGCACGTCGAGCAGCACTGCAGGGATGCTCTGCCTTTCGCAGAGCTGCGCTGTGACCTACTTGTCAAACCAGCAGTGCCCGTTGCTGTGGGTCGGGGGGAGGTTTTTGTTGTGCAGCTCCATGCTGCACTGGCTCTTGTTCTGACTTTATTCATCATTTGTTTCAGTTTATATTTTGTCATTTTTGCTTTGTCCTCTGTTTTCTTTATTCTTTATCCTCTACAACACGGGGCATTGTGGAAAAGGCAGCAAAATATCTTTCCCCTTCCTTAACCAAAAAGCTTGATAAGAGTCCTAGGGTTTTTTTTAACCTACTTTTGAAACAAACAACTACAAAGAAATACACAGAAAAGATATGAATGCTGCACCTTTATTAAAAGCAAAAGTCTGTGATTAAAGATGTGCTTAGTTTATTCACTGAAGCAGAAAAGCATATTTAGGTTTTGTTTTTTCTTTGCAATCTTTTCAGAGCAGATTTGCCTTCACTGCAGGACTGTTCTGTACTGTGCTGCTCAGCCACTTTGCTGGAGCAAACAGATGAAAGTGTGTGGAAAAGATCTGCATTGTTTGCCTTAGAGATGTTAAATATCTCTGGCAGCACTGAGACACCCATCCTGCCCTGGACAAATAGCTGGAGATACTGAGCATAGAGCTTACATTTCTACTGAGAAAATAAATGGGAAATGCAGAAGCTTATTAAGTAGAAGCATAAAAATTAGGGCAACTGTGCTGGATTGGGCAAGGTTTGGCTTGGCTGCTCTCCCCATGCAGCCATCAGGAGTCAGGATTGAAGGCACTGGAGACCTGTGGGAGCATCCCATGGGGAAGGAGCACTTTCATTTATACTGGGTCCTGAAGCAAAGACTACCCAAAGAAAAAGAAGTTTCAGGATGAGATTTGGCTGTTGGCAAAGACCATCAAACATGATCTGTAGTTTGGTTTAGAGCCTGAAACTTTTTTTCAGTGGGATTTTGAGACCATTGAGTTTCAAGAAATGAAACGTTCATGTTGCAGGAGATCACCATTGTAGGCATATGCCTGGACTTCATGATTCAGGGGTTAACATGAGGGAACAAGTTATTAATTATGCAGGTTCTGATTTACTATTCAAGCACCTAATGAGTCTTGGGAAAAGGAGCTGGATGCCCTGTATGCCTCAAGTGATAAAGCAGTAGGGAAACTTGTTCTGCCTTCTGAGAATGCAAATGAGGAATCTGTTTTTCGGGTTGGTTTAATTTGCTGTCTTCATCTCTGCGCAGCTTGTTAGCTGAAAGGAAAGCTGCCAATGCAATCTGGATGTTGTTTCATGGGACTGCAGAAGGCAATGAGTTTCTAGCTCTCTAATCTGCAGTAATTTGCTGCTAATTTGTCAACACTCAACAACTCCAGTGGCTACCACATCAAAACGGCCCTGCTGCTGCTGCCTTCCTCTGATCAGTGTCAGTCAGAGGTCACTTACAGCAGTGCTTTGCATCCCCTGCCAGTGCTTTACTAAGCACAAAAGAATGCTTATTTTACAAGGGGGAAACAATATCACAGGGTAACTGTTGCAGTGACAGAACCCAGGTGAGGTTTCAGACTTGTCCATGGCTCATGGATCCAGCATAGCCATTGCACTCTGGGGGCTGCTCCTGACTCTTGCATTAAATCCTTCAGTTAGCTTGAAATGTGACTTCTGCTGTCAGAGATCAGGAAATCAGAGCAGATGTTATGGTTTTATCCATTGCACTTTACTTAACTGAGCACTGTGCTTCCCTGGGCACAGCAGCAAGCTGAAATGCTGCCTATAGCTCCTGTCCAGGCTGGTGCTGTGGTATGGCAGCAATGATCCCACTAGCAGCTCAGGGAGGAGCTGGCAGCAGCATTGGGCTGTGTCCAGATCCAGTGTGGTGCTGCAAACCCTGCCAAGAACAGCCTCAGACCCAGGGAGTTCCTCCCTGTGCCATGCCCTGGCCACACCATCACCAACCAGGACCACACTTAGGAGAGGCAACATCATGCATTTTCCTAAATTTTTCCTATTTTGCTCAAGCACTTAACCTCTTCCTCTTTTTGGAGCTGAGTGCTGTGTATAATGAGCTGAAAACAGTGCAAACCCTGCCCTGGCCCTCTGAGATATTCATCTGCACTTAAAAAAAAAAAAAGTGAGAAGGCTTGTTAATGAGGAGCAGAGGGGCATTACAGCTGTTTGGTGCCTGTTTCTGAGTTTTGCAAGAGATCTGGGTTTAATAAGTTGTTGCAGAGCTGGGGTGTAGTGGAATTGGGAGTGTTGGCTTCTGCTTCAGCTTCATTGAAACTTCCCAATAGATCATCCTAGGTTCACTATTTTTCCTACTGTTCCTGCCAAAATGTAATGATTAAATTTGAAAACCTCTGTGCTGGCTCTGCCTGGAATGATAGTTTATGAATGTTTCAGATGATGTGTTCCCAGCTGGAGCACATCACAAAACTACATGCGTTGCCCTTCTAAATCTGTGTTGTGAGTTGTCCTCAACCAGAAGCAGGGAGATTCATTTGGCACGGGTTGATATCATGCATTTATCTTCCCTTCTTGCTCTTCCAGTGAAATAACACCCAAATTTGGTGTTATCAGCCCTCATCAGAGGACTGCCTGGTTTGCTGCTCATCTGGGAGTGTGAGGGCCCTGTACAGACTCCAATGTGTTTTAGGAATGTGTGAGGTTCCTGTCAGTAAATAATGGTGTTTCCCCATATGACTTCAGATGAAGAACCTGCTATCTAAAATTTTCTTCCTTCTCTCTTTCCTGTATGTCCTGGACATGCATCTGCTGCTGCTTTCCAAGGAGGCTGAGAGCTGTGTGAGCTTTGTGGTCTGGGTCTGCTGTTGGTCTCAGTGCACCAAGCTGTTCCCTAAACTCAGTGGGATACACAGAACATCCAATTTCTTCTCCAGCACCAGAGCAGCTGTGCCTGTGCTGTGGCTGCTCCAGCAATTTCCTGAGAACATCAGTTATACTTTCCTGGTCTATCTTTGGAAACTGTAACTCCAGGGACTGCTTTCCAGTGAAATGAGCTTGTGGTTGCCCACCAGGAGAGAAACTAAGTGAATCACAGAAGGGTTTGGGTTGGAAGGGACCTTACATTTCATTTAGTTCCAATCTTCCTGCCATGGGCAGGGACACCTTCCACTAGATAAAGCTGCTCAAAGCTTCATCAAGCCTCACCTTGAATATGTCCAGGAATGGGAAGTGACCTGATAAGCTTCAGAAGTGATATTTTGACCGGTTCCTACAGAGAAACCCAAGTTTCCCTCTTTGCTGCTGAAGGTCAGGCATTGGTGTGTGTATGTTACCTGTGCTCAGCCAACCTGGAGAGAGGGGACGTTACCCATGGTAGGTTCTCAGAGGCTTTTTGTTCACATATGGTGAAGGCTCCCTGAGTTCAAGAAGGCATAAACTCCCTCAGGTCCCATATTCTTCTTGGAGACCTGAATGAGAGCACACACTCTGCCCAATACCCCAAGATTTCTGCTTCTCAGCAGATCCAGTGGGATGCATCTGAAGGAGTACTATGGCATGGCAAGAGTAAGAGCCTTGCAACAGCTTGAGACCATGTGTAGCTTTTGATGTGTGTGTGGGGAATTGCAAAAAAAAAAAATGTCTTCCAAATAAACCCTCTGCTCTGCTTTGATGTGTCAAAGCTCAGGAGCAGATTTAAGTATCTCCCTGTGATTCCCAGGCCACCTCTATTGTGCACACAGAGAAATATTTAACCTTGCAGGGAATTATGTATAACACTGTAGTTTGCTGATGCATAGAAATTAACTGTTTGTTGCATAGGAAAATAGCAGCTATGCTATTTAATATTTTAATATAAGTATCCAAATATCATTTTTTCCTCTACTGTTTGTTTTGTGTACTTTTCATGGTCTGTAGTAATTCCCATGCAGAATAATTGCTTTGAGGGCACTGTAGGAGGCAAGTTCTGCTCTCTTTTAGCAAGATCTCCTTGTGAGAATTTTACCTTAAACGGAAGGAAGAATTTTTGAAGTCAGGATTTATAGCTTTGGGATGGTTGGAACACAGAATGGTCTCATATTAATGACAAGCTGTGCTGTCTTTGTCTTATATGTTCCCTTTAGATCAAAGATTTAGAGAGGCTGTTAGTAGCTCATGGGCTTTGACTGGGGGTTTGGTAGTGGAGAGCTTGCTGATTTCTTGAAATCATAGAATCATCAAGGTTGGAAAAGCCTTCTAAGATCATAGAGTCCAACTTCTGTCAGACTCTGTGACCATGTCCCCAGGTGCCACATCTTTTAATATACCTTCAGGGATGGTGATCCCACCACTTTCCTGGGAAGTCTGTTCCCCATGTAACTTGCAGGGGAAACAGTTTGAATGGGTAAATAAATCAAAGGTGCTAAAAAGCTATGGTTATTCAGAGTCAGTCAGCCATTTGATAGCACCCAATAAAAAAAAAACCCAGTCTGAGGCCAACTAAAGTGAAAAATAACTGAGATGCAGTGGTTGTTGTACGTCTTGGAGCTAAGCTGGGTCTCTGATGGCTACAACCACTTGGAAATGGAGATCTGATGGGAGAGACTGAAGATATGGAGGAGAAGTTATGTCCTCAATATCTTCAGCAGCAACTAGAACATCGGTGTGTTATCAACATTATTCTCACATTAAATTCAAAGCACAGCACTGTATCAGCTACTAGGAAGAACATTCATTCTATCCCAACCCAAACCAGGATACTCTATTTATTGATTGATTATATGCTATATATTTGCCAGACCTCTGTGCTACCACACTGACCAGTAAATACCCTTGGTGCACATCCACCCAGGCTGCCTCCTGTCCAGTCCCTCCTGGCTGCCCAGGCTGGAGCTGAAAGGAGAACCCACTGTGAGTTCAAGTATTGCCTCTTAACATCAACTGTTTACCAGGAGGTTGCTTACTGCAAGCTCTGTTTTCCTTTCCTGAATGTTTTCCCACTAGTCTGCCCTGAGCTAGACCAACATGTTCATGTACACAGGGTCCCAGGGGCAAGATCACCTGCAGTTTGTATAAGTTATTATGGAGCAGCAGCATGTGGAGGGACTGACTCAGTGTTTGCCTTGTGCCACTACAGATGTGAAGCAAATGTATTGAAATCAGCTGTGGACATTCATTTTCTTTTTAAATTGCAAGTAAAGAAATTGGATAGTGAGAGGGAAGCTGAAACAGGCTGCCTCCTGTTTTCTGCAGGAAAAAGATGGATGGAGAAAGCTTTGTGGACTACTGGCATCTCTGTCTAAATGCTCTTCTAATTGTCTGGGTAATTTTTGTTATAACCTTTATTAAGCAGCAATTGTGTTGAACCTGACCAGGCTATTTACACCCTGGGGAAATTTAATTCCAGCATTTAATTTATAAACAACTGGGAATTTATTTGGAAGGTGTTCCTAAATAGCTGTGATAAAACATTCAAAATCAATATATTGGGTGAGTAAAGAAAAAAACCCACATTTAGATCAGCTCATTACAGCAGGGTGAGGGTTATTTGGGAAACTGGAAAAAAGTAGAATCTTCACAAAAGATAGTGGGAGAAAATGTGCTATATCACTGCTGCATGTCTCCCTGCCTACCGGCCTACATTTGATAACTATCTATAGCTGCTATTAAAAATAATTTTGAAATTACTTCTAATTCTAGGATGACAAAAGGCTTGATTTGATGATAAAAGCAGAGCAGCTTGGGGAAAATTCTGGCATGCTAATGGACAGTGCTTGATGCCCAGGCTGTTTCTGGTGGGAATGAGGTGCAGGTTTCTGACTACAATAAAAATCCTACTTTTCTCCAGACCAAGTCCTACAGGGAAGATTGCCAGCCATTGTTGGCTTGGTACATGCAGCATTACTCATCACCTTAGGAAAAAAACAGGCTTTAAGTTGTTTTTCAACCTCTTATGCTGACTGATGTGGTAATTTTGAAATGAAAGTCAATTTTTCTCCATTTTAATGGAAATGAAAAGGTTAACCCTGTCACAAAAAGACTCCTCAGTCTTGCTATGCCAAGTGCCAGTCAAAGATTTTGAAGATGCCCCAGTTTCACTTGTATCACAAAATGTCATCATGTGCTGCAGAGCAGAAAGGAAAAGACCAAAACTGGCTAAATATTTTACTTGATAAACTCCGTGCTTTGAAACAGAAAGAAGGGCAGTCAAGTTATCAAAGAAGACATGATCTTTATTCCAGGGGTGAATGACTAGGGAGAACTGTTGGTTGACTTCTTAGGGGATGTTCTTTCATTTGCTATGTGCAATTGTTGTTTCTACAAGGCCTTGTCTGAGCACAGGAAGGAAAGATGTCCTGGGAAGACAAAAATCCCAAAGGATTTTATTAACACATGGCAAAAAGAGGATAGTGATGCTGAAAGTTGAACTGCATGTGGCATTTGCCAGTGGACTTTGGTGTGTGTGCCCAGCCTGCCCTGGGATGAGGAGCACTGTGGGTTGTGCTCATGGGAGCTGTGGTGAGGTCACTGGCAGAAGATGGGAGACACCACCTCAAAACTGGGTTAATGGCAAGAAGACAAAGAAAGGGATTGTGCCCAGTGTCCAGAAAAGCATTTATCAAGTGTTTTTCAATTAATAGAGTAAGCCAAACCCCAGTTCCTGATGTTCAGTCGCTGGTTTGGTCTGTACATGGAAACTGTCTTCTTCTGTGCCAGCCTTTGCATTCCTGTGCCAGCATCACCCAGTCAGTCCTATCAGCATTCCCAGCTGGCAGGAAAAATGCACAGAAGTGTTTCAAACAGAGATTATCTGCTAAGATGGAAACATCCATCTGTCTCTCAGGTTGTCCATGCAGATCACTTGGTGCGGTACTGACCCTCGTGAAAACATCTGTGCTGAGCATTAGTTAACTTTCAAAAAAAAAAAAGAAGGCAATTTTGGAGTCATTCTGTAAATTTTTTTCACTCGAAAATTACTGTAATTGTAGTAATTTCCTTTTAATGATGTGTGTTACATCTCATTAGCAAAGCCATTTGCAGGGGCTCAGTTCTGCTGGCATTGGCACTGTCCTTGTATGGAACCACCCAGACGTGGGCTGTGCTGCTCCTGCAGAGCTCCTGTAGCTTTGCAGCTTCAGCCAGGGCTGCAGGTGAACCACCAGGCCTGCTTCCAACCAAAGGCAATTGCCCCCAGAAGAACACTGTGGGACTGGAATTGAAGTGGGTGGATAATTTTCTGCAGGCTGCTGTGTGCCTGAGCGAGTGGAGAGGAGCTGCAGATGACTTTTGGAGTGAGCTGCATTCTGCAGGGGACACATCCCTTCTTTGGCCAGTGGGAAAGTTCATCACAGATCAGATCTGTGGACCTGAAGGTCATTTTTCCTAACAGCCTAGGACTGAAAACTCAAGCCCATACCCACCTTCATTTAAATGAATAAAGCCAAGAGGACTGGGTGAAGGGTTCAGGGTAGAAGCCAATCCCTGTTCTTGCTGGCTCATGTATCTGCACACACTCACCCCCAAGAAAGAAGAAAAAATTAGAGTTATCATTTTTATTCACAGGCCACAATAAAATCCAATTTACTAGCCCATAGCTCTTTGGCACTTGCACAGTAAGTGGAGCTTAAAGCATTTTAGAACTCATAGAGTAATAAAAGTAAGTAATGAAATATATTCATAATATAGCTAGAAAATATATTCATAATATAGCTGGAAAATATATGAGCGTTCTCAGCCTCATGTAATTGAAAATGGATTTAGCAAACTCAGGCTCAGAACAGAGACCTTATTTTGTAGCTGCTTTAAGCTATTTGTATAGCTGAGTGAATTCCCAGAAACTCAGCCATCACATTTCCTTTACTTTGGACAATTTATGATCTCAGTTTGACTTTTCCCTGGGCTGTGTTAGGCTGATTGTGTGAGTTAGAAGGTGTAAAAGCTGCCTCTGGACTCCTCAGATTTTCATGATGGCAAACAGAGATAATAATAACATCCCAATTGGGGCTTTCTGATGTTCTCTGTTACACCCTTCTCTCTTCAGTCAGTTTTAACTTTGGTAACTCTGTCGGGCTGGTAATTTGCTTTGGTCTTTGCCTGTGACTGAATTATTTTGAAAAGCTAGAGTAAAATGGAGATTGCTCTCTCAGGAAGAAATGATGGCAAGAGAGCTGTGGCCTGATTATATCTTTTCTCAATCAATCAGTGCCAGTGGAGGCAATTTCTAGATGGTGGCACTCATCCTTGCTGCCAGCCAGGGCTTCACTTCAAGTGCTGTGTATACAGGGGAAGGGGTGAGTCGGTGAAAATAGGTTGTCTGCCTTTATTATGGTTGTCCAGATGAAAAAGTCACAAATATTTCTCTAGATCTTCAAAATGATGGAAACTTTATTTTATTTGGTGTGGAAGCTTAATTTTTCTATTATCCTTCCTAGGAAAAGTAGCTCCCTAAGGCTGAAAGGTTTCAGACAAGCTCCTACAGGGCAGAACATGAGTAAGGCTGAACAGTATGACTGATGCTGCTGCTTCTCTGGTACAGTGTCTGCTCGTCCATTTGGAGAATTTGTATCTCTTCAGCCCAGGAGCTTTCAGCAAAAAGCTGGTTTCTGGATGTCTTATCCATTCTCTACTGAGTGCAGACACTTGTGCTGTTAGAAAAATCTGTGACTGTCCTGATAAGGCTACTCCTGAGCACAGTGTCCCATCAGTTCTTATCACAGCACCCGCTGGTCGGTGGGCATGGCATCAGTAATGCTGTGGTCAATCCTCCTTGACCAGGATTTTCTACCAGTTTAATTTGAACTGGCAAATCCCAGCCCAGTCTGCTACTTCTTATCGCCTAAGTTCCCTGAAGGCATCCTTGCCTGCTGGGCTTCAGCAACCCGTGGCTCTCAGGCTGTTCCACAATTATAGATATGCAGCTCAAGGATTATCTCAGTACTTGGGAAGGCTTTTGCTTTGTGTGTTTGCAGACAAGTATTCCAGTTTGTATTAAATAACAATCAGCTTTAAGCTGACTGGTGCTTTGTGGTGGTGGTTGTTGGGGATGAAAGTCTCAAGCACTGCTCAGGAATAAAATTGGTACTTTTATTCAAATTCCAGCCAGGGGTCAAGGAGTTCTGTGGGGTTTTCAAACAATAAAAATGAAATAAAAGTCACTGTCATCTCCTTCTTCCTCTAGATCTTTGATTATCCAGTGTTACTTCGGGCTGATAAATGCCAACAAAAATTCAGTGCGTGTTGGTTTCCAGTGACCTGATCTGTCATGGCAGTTGGTGACTGGTCCCTGTTCTCTCTGGAGGATGTAAAATGAAAGAGACAAGTTATAAGATATAAACTAGACAAAGGAGAAAGATTTTTTTTTTCCTTAAACTTAGAAGCACCTTTGTGTCTTTCAGAGTTGAGCAAACTGTAAATTTGGGTCAAACTACTCTTCTGAAAAAAAAATTCACTTCACTTTACAGTTTTTCTTTCCCAGTAAGTTGATTTATGTGACTCTCCTGGGAATTTATTTCTGCCTGTCCTCTGTGTAGAAGGACAGTTTTGAGGGGAGCGAGTTCTTATTTAAGGTTTACAGATAGAGTGTTCCATATATAAAGAACTGTTTAGCCCTTGTGGGATAGAAATGCCATTACCTTTTTGATATTGGTGTTTGAAGACATCTCTTCATTGCCAGTCAGGATCAGAAGAAACCAAACCTTGATCTTGGCTAGGATATTGCTTAAATAGGAGCACTGGGTGAGGAAGCTTCTCATTCAGTTGTGCAGTACACAGAGATGGAGATGGGTGGTGTGGATGAGGCTCTTGCTCTGGACATAGTCTTTTTATCTCCTTTGGCAAAAGACTTTTACCACTGGATTAGTCTCCAGGTGACACTGGTGGGATGCTTCAAGAAGTAGGTACTTGCTGAAGTACAGATGCTTTAGTGTTCTGTAATGAGAAACAAAGCAAATCTGGGACTCATTTGCTGAGCTATACATTGGTATTCTGTACCCTTCCTGCTGCAAAGAGGTCACGTTTTGGGGAAGGAATGCAGAAAAACAATACAGGCAGCTGGAGTCTGTCTACAGCCATTGTGGTGCTCTGGATATGGTGCCCTCTTCACCCAGTGTTGCTGTAGACTTTGTTCTCCTGCTGTGTTCTTTTCATAATTGCCAATTAAATAGGCATCTTAGACTCAGTTTATCACTGGTCTAAATTTGTCTATGTCAGGCAAAGGAAACTGTTAGTATTTGGCAATGTTTTAGGAGCAGAAGACTTACTTACTTTGGGGAAGAGATATTGATGTGTATGTGGTGAGTTGGCTAATTTTGTCCTCTAGAATCATTTCCTGAAAAAGAAACAACAGGGTTTATAATTGATTAGATTAAATAATAAATGATACATTCTCCTACTGCAAAGTAGACAGCACTTCCAGTCTGAGCCTTCTGTGGGCATGAATGGAAAGAATTAAAATGATACGTGACCTGGGGTAGTTATTCCCCTCCAGGCACTGGTGCACACCAGAGCATGGTGTCAGCAGCTAGAACAAGAAACTAGAGGTAAATTAAAGCTTCTTTAAAGTTTCTTTTGTCTCTCTCCTCTTGCTTTATTGCTGAACTTTTCCAGGCTTTCTCACATCCAGCTGTGTGTCGGTCCACAGTGGACAGAGAAAGGCTCCAGATTTCTCAGCTGAGTGTAAGCTTTTGTCACCTTATCAGTCAAAGCTGTGAAAGAGTCCTCCTTATAGCCCCTTGTACATGGATTTGATAATTTCATTTCCTTTGTGGTCATCTAAGGAGGCTGTGGTAGACTCACTATTAAGTTTTAGGATGAAGTTTCCCAGTTTTTCCTCTTTAGATTTGAGTCATACTTTGGGTTAATAGTCCAATTAGTTGCCAATGGCTAGTGCATCCATAGCCAGGAGCATCTTCACTTGGCCCTGCCAGAGCTGTCAGGTCCCACCCTGAGGCCAGTGAGCTCTGCATTGTTTGAGGACCAGTTCTGCAGAAGCATTTGGAGATAATTTTGGTCTAAATCTTTAAATCTGAGCAGAACTCTTGATTTTCAGTCATGTCCCTCATTTTCCATGTTCCCTAATGGCACCTGTGTTGTTGTTTGCAGATGATGGAAAGCTGTCTCTGGAGGAGTTCCAGGCCTTTTTTTCTGATGGGACACTCAACGAAGAAGAACTCGAGAAGCTCTTTCATACCATTGACTCAGACAACACTAAGTAAGTTCCCTGTGCATTTCACAGATTACCATATTAGTGGGCAGCAGCAGTGATTCTCAGACCTGAGCTCTGCACAGGCTGCATGGCTTCGCAAAACTTTGCAAAATATGCATTTCTGCCTGGTTTGTGTCTCATCATGACAGCCACGATTTCTTTTCTCCTGGTGGGGTTTTTTCAGGCAATTTTCTTTAGTGCAACCTGATCTTTACAGCATCTGTAGTTATGCCTAATTTTACCCATGGGGGCATTTAAATGTCTCTTTAACTTTTTCACTTTATCTAAAAGCTTTGCTGTGCTTTAAAAGGCAACAGTTTGAATCTTTGTAAGCATAGTCCTATCCATCTAATTTCTTATCTGTGGTCTTGTCTCTTTGTGATGTCTCTGCATCCCCTGCACATGGACCATCTCTGCTTAATCTCCCACCCAAAATATCCCCTGGAAAGCAGTGATTGCTCTAGCACTTAATAGAAATGAGCCCATTTCTCATCAAGGTGAGGCTCAGACCAAGCTCTGTAGCCACTGTTGTGGATGCTTTGCCTCTGCTCTGGTCCCTGCAGCCTGAGGTGATTATTCTGCCTGCACAAGGCAGTGAGGGGATGGACCTAGGAGCAAAACTGCACTGTTTGCATCAAAGCTACAGCAGCAGCAGAGAAAAATGATGGCAGAGGAAGGCTCTAGGTGTGCTTTAGTTTGCCATTACATCAAAGTTGAAGTTAAATATAGCACCTGACTGCTCTCACTGAGAATCAAGCTTTTGCAGGCTGTGCTGAGCTATCAAACTAAGGTGACAGACTGGTTAGCAGCTGATGTTTCCTTCCCATCTGCCTTTGCCAGCTCTCTTTGTGCACCCTCTGCCTGCCTTTGCCTTTGTTGGGGTCTGAGGTGTTTGTGAGCCCCTTGAAAGTGTCTGGTGCTGGCAGAGTCTGGGATCAGCATGAAGCCACAGGGCCCAGTGGGAGCTCCTCTGCCAGCAGGTAATGGTGGCACTGGGCACCAGCACAAAGGACACAACCCACTGCTGGGTTTTCTTTTTCCAAGAGGAATCTGTCTACAAAAGCCTGAGTGGTTTTGGCTGTTTGAAAATGCAAATGAAAAGCAGCTCAAAATCACATCTCTCCAATGTGTTTGCTTCCCAAAGTTTATTCCAAGATCAGAAATACCAAAGACCAGCTTGATATTTACTGTCCTCTGAACCAAAGAAGCTTCAGTGATCGTGCTACTAAAACTAGCTAGGAATGATCCATCCCTGCTAATGTCTCCTCTTCAATAAGCACTAGGTGCTGCCTCATGCTTTGTCAGTCCATTTATTGAGCTCCAGATTATGCTCCCAGGTGGGATCTCAGTAGACTCTGGGATTTGGGTGCTCACCTGTTCTGAAATAATTTGTAGAATTGCCTGAGCTTCTCAACTGCCACCTGGCCTTTGAAAGGATGCAGACAGTTGATGTATAATCCAGGGCTCATGGGGATTAGGGTGGGGATGTTTCTTCTGGCCTTCTTGAAATGGGAAGTTGGATTGCAGTCCATTTTTGTGGGAATCTGCAGCTTGCTCCAGGCCTTAGTAAGGGTTGTCTTCTAAACTGGACAGAAAGAAAATGTGCCATTTCTAAATGTCATGCAACAGTGTTGTTGGCAGCGAGTCTTGCTGAGCAGTTCCCAAGCGTGACAAGAGCCCCACAATTCAGTAATATTTTTCTTTAGCCAAACAAGCTTCATACAGTCATCAATACCTGTTAGGGACTGATACTTGCGGAGAGCAGCATAGCATCTGCTGTTCTTGGCTGGAAGGAAAAGCAATGAGTTGGTCACCCTTCCAAGTTAAATCCTTGCATGAATTGGCACTTGCTTATTGATTTAGGAAACATAGACACCTACAGCAAATGTATCAAGTTGGAAAAGGAAACTATTCCTTGGTTTTTATCTGCAAGAGCTCTCACGGTCTTCAGAAAACCTGTTTCAGAGCTGGGCTTTGTTCTGCAAAAGTGTTTTTCCACTATGACATGAGTAGTTTGCTTGACTGCAGTCTTGCATCCAGTACAGTCTTTCAAGTCATGTGTGTGCTCTTCACCTTGCTCTGTCTTTTGTGCTCCACACAGTAAATCATCAGGTCTGTGGAAGCATGGGCAGGAGGGATGCTGCCTCCAGCATGCCCAGGCACTGGGGTTGCAATTTAAGTGCTGCTGCCTCCAAGTAAGAGGAGTGGAGTGGAGCTTTCATTTTTCCAGTTTACAGTGGAACATAGGAACAATATTAATTCCATCTTTCCCAAAGGCTGTTTGAATGACAGTTATTTGATAGAAGTTTATTTATTTTTAAAGCTGTTTTTTGATGCTCTGTTTTGTCTCTCTGTTTTTCTCATATTGGCCATCATGTTTGTTTAGTGTGCAAAACAAAGTTTGCTATTGAGATTACATTACAGACAGAGTAGAAAATGAAGAAAATTATGTTCCT
>NW_008652464.1:39707-49823 GCF_000695815.1 Acanthisitta chloris
TGTTACCAGCACAAAATGTTGATTCAATTTCCTGGAGTATTTTTAGATGCAGTGAACTGCCTTACTGGATGAAATGAATGTCTGTACCAGTTTTTTGACTTGGATTAGTTGGAGAGGCAATGGAAAGGAGGTAATCTGGGCAGAGGAGTGGGAAAGTGAGGTGGGTTATGGATGAAGGAGTAGCTGTGCTGCTGTGGGGAGTCAGTTGTGATGGAATGTTGATTCAATTTCCTGGAGTATTTTTAGATGCAGTGAACTGCCTTACTGGATGAAATGAATGTCTGTACCAGTTTTTTGACTTGGATTAGTTGGAGAGGCAATGGAAAGGAGGTAATCTGGGCAGAGGAGTGGGAAAGTGAGGTGGGTTATGGATGAAGGAGTAGCTGTGCTGCTGTGGGGAGTCAGTTGTGATGGGCTGTAGCTGGAGGAGTGTGTGTTTCTGTCCTGGGCATCCCAGACCCCAGTGAAACACCTCGTTGACAGCAAGGTACAGTTAGAAAGATGCTGATCTGAAATGAGATATTCCAAAATAACCCAGGGGTATTAATGAGCTTTCTTCTCTGGCTACCTGGGAAGTGTCTCAAGGAGGTTAATGGTGTGGCATGTTGAGCATGGGTTCCAAACACCCACTCCAGGGTTTTATTACCAGGTATCTCCATGCAAGAACTGTGCTGTTAATCCCATCATCACCAGTTATTTCATCTGGCAGCAGGAACGTGCAAAATGTGTCACGTATTTCTCTTGGGGTTTTGGCAAAATTGTATTTATAAACCTGCTGTTACTTAAAAAACCCGAAAAAGTAGCATTTTTCTCTCCATAGCTCACACTGTCTGCACTGTTTCCCTCCTCCCAGCCAAAGCAGCAGGTAAAATCAAGATGTTGCTGAGTGGTTTTCACCATTGGTTTTTAGTTGTTATTTCAGGAGGTTTCAGAAGTGTTTTATGGGAAACTGCCTGAAGGTTATTGGGGAGGTAATGATGTTACAATTATTACCAATGCTACTGGAATCACACAAATAATGTGTATGATATATGAACACACATAATAAAATATATACATTTGGTTTAGTGGCAGAATGGGACTTTAGAAAACACTAATGCTCACCTGGGAAATCCTGTTATATTTGCAGAGTTTTCTACACCTTTTCTTACTTTTTCGAACAAGTTGTATCAATTTTAAAAGGAAAAAGCCATTGCAAATGTAAAGTCAAACAAGTTTTAAGGTCACAAATGACCAGATGAAGACAAAGCTTGCTTGGTCTGACTCACAGCTCCCATCTCCTGACAGCTTCCTGAGCTAGCACTAACACCCACTCTGCATCCCCTTGGATGGAAGGAAGCAGCACCTCTCAGCCCTTGTCAAAGCAGGGAGAGGTCAGACATGGCTGTTGACCTAACAAATGTAGGGATTTGAAAGATTCCTTTCCTGTCTTGTACATTTTTCATAGCTGCAGAGGACAATCCTTTGGGGAGAGATCTGCCCACTGGAGCAGAACTGCTCCAATGAGCTGTACAGGTCCATTCACAAGGAGCCAAGGACATGGCATTAGCATTCTGCTGCTCTGTCGTTTGTTATCTCTTCGTTAGGCTTACAGCTATTCTTTTAATGGCTTTATTCCCTCCCTTTCCCTTCTCTAAATGAGCTCTTCTCTCCAGTGGCAAACACTAGAAAAGGCTGGAGCATGCATGTAGGATAATTAACAGAAGCAATATCTCTTCTCAGAAGCCTTCACAGCTTCCCCAGACTGTCACTTTTGCCAGAGAATTGTGACAAATGAAGAACTAAAGCTGCTGGAGTTCTCCAGCCTGTACTGCACTTGGCAGTGCTGCCTCCTGCCCTTTGAGGCACTGACCAGTGGGTGATGGTCCAGAGGGGTAACGACAGGGGGTAGAGGGGAAAACTGATCCCCTGCCTTTGGGATGCTGAACAAAGTCCTTCTTGGGAACACAAAGCCACCTTCCTCCTCTGACCCCTCAGCTGCTCACATACCACAGGGAGCTGTGCCATAAATTGCAGTAATTTGGGGTTGCTTTGGGGTGCAGAGATGTAGTGGGGTACAGTCAGGGCAGCAGCTATCAACCTGTCCAGCTCCAGAGCCAGGGGAAACACAGTTGTGCCACCCCAGAAGCAGGTAACGATGCTGATGAGCTTCTCTGCTTGGACTAATTAGTCCAACTGCGAAGCAGAGCATGTCAGCCCCAAGAGCACTGTACTGGCACAGCTATGCTGCTTCCAACAGTGGATTCAGCTCCAGCATTTTGAGAGACCCACAGTGCCACTGAGGACAGGTTGGGAGCTTTGGGCTGCTCCTGCTTTTACTGACATTGTCAGGGCATTTGCAGGACCAGAAGCTCTCAAAATGGGACTACTATTCCACGGATGAATTTTGGCTCTCTGTTACTTTGAATGAATTGATACCCAGAGAATGAGGTTCTCAACACCCTTCTTCCAGCACACAATCCTGCTCCAGACCTGGACACCTTCAGTACCTTTGATCATGCACCAACCTGATGTCCTTCTGCTCCACTACTTCTTTTCCTCTGGTGGAAAAGGTCTGTTGTTACTGCTTTGTTTGTGTACCAGTCACTCTTCAGTCTCACTCTCTGAGATGCTTTGCCTTCCCACAGCCACCATCAGGTCTGATGTCCTTTGGTGGGAGAAGACTCCAGCTGATAGAGTCCACTGTGGGCAGGGAGACTTCAGTAGCAGTGCTCTTCTGCTTGTGCTTTTCTCTGGATTTGTGCAGTCCAGTCCTCTCAAATTTGAACAGAAAGTGCTTCCACTTCTTGGGCAAAAAACAATGATGATTATGATTGAGTATATTTTTCCTGTTTTCTTTTTCTTCCCCTCCCTAATCTTGGATATTTGCATTGCAAACCTGATTCTCTGGATTGCTGGATTCATCTGGGAGCTGAAGCCTGCAGTACAGAAATGGCTGTGCCCATTGAAACCAACTTCATTTCTAAATATCGAATGTTCTCAATTAGCTCTCTGGGAAACAAACTACACATGGTTTAATCAGCTGAGATTTTGATTAACTGATTCAAGTGACAGTTCTTGTCTCTTCTGATTGCTTAAAAATTACATGTCTGGCTCTAATTTCTGGCTTTTGAGAGCCATGGGCATTATTTGGTGGATTTTGATTATGTGGAAGATGTTTTTGAGTCCTATCTTGTTCTTCTCTGTTCCAACATGTAACTTAAACTGTACTGTGCACTCCTTTTGTGAAGAAATGCTTGGTGCCAAAGCTGGTGCTCAGCATCTGCCTGCTGATAGAGCTACACAACATCTCAGGCTCACCAAAGAAAAGGGGCTTTAAAAACAAATCACTCGCTGGGAAGGTCATGGGGAGAAACAAGAAACTGAAAAACTGCACAGAATCTTGTTTGAACTAACATTTGAGAACATTTTTCTATTTCTAATCCTATTTCCCAGGTGTTTTTGCAGGCAGGCTCTCTGCAGGACCCCTAGGGAGAGTCTGTTTAATCTGGCAGCGAGGCAGATTGGTGCTAGGAGCAGCAAGCTGCTGTTTACTGCAGAGAGTGAGGATGGGGAGGGTTTTTCTGTGCAAATGGAGTGAAGAAGTATCACATGAGAGGGATTTCTAGCTGGGATGGGGGCTTAGCTTATTTTTTGGCTTGTGCAGGGCCATTATGCATCAGAGGTTTTCTCTTCTAGGGAATGGAAAGATACCAAGATCTTGCATTAGACCATAAAAGTGACTAAGATATTTAATTCTAATCAGCCACTTGTGTTTGAGTCATGTAGGCATTCAAAGAGATTGTAGATTCAGTCTTACAAATTATCTGTGTGGTTTTTTTCTGAGTAAGTGTGCACAGGGCAGCAGCATCAAGCAGCAAACATGTCCAGCTGCTGCTTGGGAGGCAGAGCAAGCTGTCTGCCTTGGCTCTGGATTTGAGAGGAGGTTTTTTAGATCACTTTTCAATGGCAGAAGAGAATACATGAGAAACAAAGATATTGGGGGAAATGCAGAAACAGAGTCCAAGGATTTCTTGCTTTACTCTTCTTTTACTAGTTCCCTGCTTGTTGTGTGTTACATATCTAAACCTGCACATTTGTTGCTCTGATTTCTTCCTCTCTTAGATACAACTTTGGTGATACAGAAGTTACCTGCAAAATCTAAAAAGGAGGAGAAGGGTGATTTAATTTTACCTTGTGGTCTCAATGTCTTGCCCTTTGCTTCTGGCAATTAGCAAACCATTCAGCTGAGCACCAAACCATTACTTTATCCCTGTCTCTTTTGCAGTTCAGTGTTACAGAGATTACAAATAGAAATTGGATCAGGCCAGGCTTCCCTATCGAGTAGAAACAGACAAAATGTTAAATATTCATTCATCAAATAAAAAAAAGTCCATTTCTGATTGTTTCAGACTGTTGACAGTTTATGCATAAAAACCTGAGAGATGATCTCCTCCCTCAGAAAGGAAGGAGTATTTATTTGTTTTAATGGTTTGCTTTGAAACTTGACCTAAAAGAAATAATGAGAGGTTAAAAACATTAATAAATGACTTCTTTTGATGGAAACAAGAGAGCCAAGAAGTGGAAGGAAGTTGAGGAAAATGTAGCTGAAGTATAGGTTTACTGCAAGTCACAGAGAGTTACTGGTGCCATTACCCTGCCTCTACAAGGGTGAAAGAATCACAGTATCTCTTGGCTTTCTAGCCCAGGGAGCAGCAGGACACCAGTACCCCAGCACAGTGGGGCAGAGGAGGTCAGTCAAACTGATGGAAATGGGTAACTCAGCCCTGCAGGCTCCAGCACAGAACCAATCTGAAATCCAGGCAGTGATTTCCAGTCCCTGTCATGAATACTTTAATCTTTTCCACCTTTATAACTGGTCTCTCACCTCATTCACATCTTGTTCTGATGGGCACTGACAAGCAGCATTAGCTGTACAAACGACTCTAAGTTCCCTGCAGTGGTATTCGGTGGGGAGATGTCCTGAGCCTCTCCAGCCACTGCTCAGCATCACAACTCAGAGAAGAAGAGAAGCTGCATAACTGCAAGTGAGAGGAACCTGATAGCAGCTCAGAGTGCCACTTCTCCTGTCGTGTGGCACTGTAGGATTGCTCCCTGTGTGCAGCTGAATGCTGATTAGGCTTTGACATGCTTGTGCATATCATTAGCTTTTAATAAAGCATCGAGGAAAGTATTCTTGAACTGGCCAGGCTGGGAAAACACTCATGGATTCCTGAGTGGTGGGTGGGAGCCCTTCTGGACAACCTTCTGTTTTTCTGGTTTTAAAATTGAGCACTCAGTGAGAGGAGAGCTATGTCATGATTTTGTGAATTAGCATCATTGGCTGGAAACCATTCTTTTCCTTGCTGTTATTTTTTTTTTGTATTTCTCTGCAAAGAGGGAATCCCTATTACACAAACCCAAAATAGTTACTGCAACTATCCCAGTAAAAGAGCTGACATTACACAGCAGTCCAAATGCACTGCAAACAGCTGGTATTTAAAAGTCTGTCTTGAGGCTGATCACTTCCAGCAAGCCTGACAGGAAAATTGATGTGCTGTTAACTGCTGCACTTACTGCTCGAGAAATGCACAGGGAGATGAAGAGCTGGGTTTACAAGCTGGCTGTGATGCAGGATGCAGGCTGAAGATACTGGCTCTGCATGGGACCAGGATGTCACAATTAAACAATCAGTTATCTCAATGCAACTTGATGATAATATCTGAAAAAAATCATGCTGTGTTTCCAAAGCAGAGCTGGTGGGACCCCTGAGAGCAAATGGGTCCCCTGTGATGCTTCTGCTGGCCATGGCATGTCCAGCACATCTTTCCAAGGATTATAGTCCCAGATTTGCCTGGCACTGTCCAGGGGTAGATTAAACAAGAGCCAATATTACTCAGTGTATATACAAACTGGGCCCAAATGTGAGTATAATAATAATCAAATTAATAAATTTGGAAGTGCTATCCCTCCTAGCAGCTAAGTTACTTGTAGGCTGTAATTAAACCTGCCTTCGCTTTGAAGTACTTGTAGGCAGAGTGATATTTTCAAGAACAAGTCATCTATCAAAAAAAAGATGTAATTTATTAGGAATTTGGCACACGCAAAGACTTGAAAATGTTTCATACTGTACTAAATGTCTGTTTTACTTAAGGTGGTGACTGTGCTTAGAAACTGTTGGATTAAGCTTAGTAAATTAGTGTGCTGCATTGATATATTTTCCAGGATATTAATTGTGCTGTAAACAGGCATTTTATTGCGTTGTCGTCTCGTTCAAAGCTTTTGTGAGCTTTTCAAGATACTTTTCTTTTGTAAGTGAGTGGGTAGAGGTTCTGGCCTCCTGTGACAAAGCAGAAAGAGATGACACTAAATATTTTTAATACACTGTGGAATGGTTTTACTGAGGTATAAGGAGAGATGCAAGATGATCTTGCCTGAATCACCCAAAATTTTCTTCCATGGGTAGAAACAACTCCAGCAGTCTTTGCTCTTAGCATGCAGATCCTGGGTGACCAGACTGGATATGGAAGAAAGAAAAACTCCTCCCCTTGCCCACTGCAGAGCTGCAGAAGGCTGTGGTGCCCACGACCATGGGCAGGGAGGTGCAGTGCTTTGTTCAGGGCTGGCAGGGAGAGCAGCAGTGGGGCAGCTCTTGGGTTTCCTCTGCACTCCACAGAACCTGGGGATTTGGGTTTGTGATCAGCCCTTTGGAGAAAATGACACCTTTATGCTGCATTTGGGGTATTAATTTGGAGAAGCAATAGGGCAGGAAGGGCAGAACTTCACTGATGCTGAGCTTGGCTTATTGGCAAAACCCAGACCACAGCTCTGGGGCTGTGTGACAAAGCATGAGAGTATGGCACCAACTGACAGCCTGAAATGCCACATTGCAGTTGCTGATGAATGAACAAACAAATGTCTTGTACTCTGCAGGTGCCAGTTTATTGCTCCTGCCTCTTTTTTAAAGTGACATTTATTTCTCTTTTAACTAGCAAGAGCTTAGAGCATGTTTTCCAGCAGCAACTAGACCATTGTTTCATTTATATCCATATTCAGTCACTTATCTTGGTGCCCTTGATGATTAGAGCTGGGTGTTTTGTTCTGTCAAATACTTCACCACCTAGAAAATGTTATTTTGGTCTTGTAACTACTGATGAAAGAAAACATTTGATCTGTTTTGGGGATGGTTTGCATTTTAGGACTTTCTGAGGATGGGAGAGAGGCAACTGTGCTATTTCTACCCCCTACCTGTGGCTGTATGTAGGAAATTGGGTTACACCAAGGCTTGGGTTGGCTATGACCCAGTGTTTCATAAGTGTCTGTGCAGAATACATCAGTATGCCAAGGGAGTGAGGAGCTGAACTGGCCTTGAAATACAGCAGCAGTCTTTGAAAATGAGAAACTAGCAAATAATGTGTTGTGTTGTGATGGTCTTCATCGCTGTGGTAAATATTGAGTCCTGAAAGGAAATGGAAATAGAGTTGTGCTGCAAAAAGTGGTGTTAATCCTCTCCTCTCTCCCTGACTAAGTGCCCATGCTGGTTTTATCAGCTACACAAGCAAAAGCAGGAATATTGTTGTTAGCACACGTTGTTGCCAACCCAAACTCCAGTGTGTGTGGACGAGCCTTGTGCCCATTGTACCTTACACCCCGTGCAGAGCCCTCACCCACCCCGTGGGGAGGGGAAAAGGGTCCATGGTCCATGGGGTCCAGCAGGGTCACTCATAGCAGCCTCTGAGAAAGCTTGAGCTGTCATTGCAGAAGAGTTTTCCCTATTTCAAAGCCAGGAAAATCCACACCAAAACCATTTCCTTGAGGACTGGGATGAGTATGACACTGTGGTGGAGGCAGTGGGCTCTGCCAGGAGAGGTGAGGATGAATCCCATAGGATAAGACCAGCAGCCAACATAGGGTCGTGGGGGGCAGAGATAACTACAGAGATCCCTGCACCTTGATGGTTTGGGACTTCAGAGATTGCATTTAGCAAGTTTAATAGACTCTTCACATGATTTTATTAGGTTTGTTACTGCTACACGAGAAACACAATAGTATTGCAGATCACTGGCTAGAGAAGAGACATCTTCCCATCACATCCCTAATTGCTGCTCATGTCAAGTGCTATGGCAACCACTTTTCTTCACCATGCTGCCAGGCAGGACATCTGCCCTCGAGTATCACAGGCTTCCTGGAGCAAGTCCAAGCTTTTTTGGACCTGTTGCTCCCCAAAGTGTGCCACCCACCTGGGGGATTCAGCCTCATGACGTATCTATTAGGAGTCAGTATTCAGTTCTAACCACCCTTTTTTCCTCCCTCTCCTTTTCCTTTGCAGTCAGAATTGGAATAGGACTTGTAATGCAGACACCTTTACTGTGGAGGTATGAAAGCTGTTCTGAGCTGAACTCAGGCTCTGGCATGGTGGGAAGGATGCCAGTGGGCAAATCTGCTTGTAAACCCTACACCCAGGGCTGCACAGTGGCTGTAAGGCAATGTGGTACTTTGCTGAGGCTGTGACTGTCCCTGGGAGAGCCACCAACCATGCTCAGAGGTCTGCCCAGGGGCTTCCACATCAAGGAGGAGGAGAAAGGAGTAAAGGTCTTCTGCTGGTCTTCCTCATCATGCTAGAAGGTCACCTAAAGGAGCATCTTTGGTGATGCTGAAATCACAGATGTGGATATCTGAGGTGTTTGTCTGGCTTAGGCAAGGAGAACCCAGCACACTGAAGCTCAGCAGGGAACTGGGATGTCCTGGTTTCTCTCTGTGCTTCTATAGGCAGAGCGAGTCCATTCTGGCCTCCCTGTGTGACTCTGTAGCAGCTTCACAGGTTCTTCTTGTGCAGAGAGGGAACAGCCTTGAAGCAGAATGAGTAAAGGAGTGTGTTTTATCCTGAGCCTACCAGATTTACTGTGCTTGTTTGTATTGCAGGTCTGTTCAGTTTAACCTGAAAAATTCAGTGTTGTCAAGTTTACTGTCTTGTACTGAGGAGTCTCCTGCCTCAGTGCTTCAGAGCAGAGTGCATGGGACAGAGCACATAGCTCTGAGCATCAGCATTCATGAACATAGGTGTATGGTTTGGACACTGGGTCTGGGCAGTGTCTGTGTTACCGAGAATGCACATGGCTTATAAAGGCAAGGAGAAAGCCATGTGAAAAATATTAATATTGAAATATTGAAATGTTAATATCCATGGGCCTGCATGTGGGTTTGCTGTGCAGCTTTGCTGCTGCTCACCTTTTGTCTTGCTGAACAGGATGAGCCATGGTTGTTGTAGGGTGTGGAAAAGAAGCAAAACTGCCCCATCTTGGTCCTTATCTGCCTAAATCCTGATGAAATCTGTGCAAGGAGCAGAAAGGAGCTGCACCCTGGGTTTAGGTGAGCAGAACATCCTTGGGGACACTAAATTTCAGCCTTCAAACAGGTGAACGAAAGTCCTGCTGATAGCAAGGGCAAATAGGAGGGAAGAGACATCTCCCAAAGTACACAGAACGTGTTACAAACCCCGATCCCACACCACGAGTGATGAGACTGTAACAGAAAACCTGTATGTGAAAATTTCGTACAAAGTCCTCCTTTTTCTTCTCTCCATTTCTGGGAGAATCTTTGTTCCTATTTTACTTCTCTGTGGTACCAGAGCTCTGGGGGAAAACATGATTTACTGCTGGGCTTTCAGAGGCCTGTACTGTGGTCCCCAGTTGCTTGATGATGAAGCACATGCCAAGAGAAGAATAAAGTTATTAGTTTTGCTTTGGAGAAGGCAGCAGTTTTCTCCCTTTCAGGGGCTCCGTGGAAGTTGTTCTCCAAAGTTTTTTTTATCTAAATCATGGTGCTCCAGTGCTGAAAGTGTCCCAGTTAGGTGGCAATCCATATGGACCCTGCAAAACTGTGCCTGTTTCATATAATATGGATTTTGAGAGTAACCTCTGTCTGGAGTGAATGGTGAACCCTGTGGCAGCTCCTGCCAATGGACTTTCCATCCCATCTGGAAATTCAAACAGGTGATACTTTCTGCCCTGCTGGAAAAAAAGCAGGGCTGAATGAAAAATACCTGCTGGGTTATTTCAGGCTCATTGCTCACTCTATTGGTTGTACTGAATGGTGAGCAGGGCAACTGTGCCTGCATCAGTATGTGCACCTTTGAAT
>NW_008652464.1:49850-71078 GCF_000695815.1 Acanthisitta chloris
TTATGTCCTGCAGGAAGCAGGGACGTTTGGCAGGAGGTAAAGACTATCCTTTAACGTAAGAGCCAGGCAGGCACCAGAGCCCTGACTGCCAGCTTGCCACAGCCAAAGAAATTAAAGCCAAACTGACATATGTTCTGAATACTTCTCTGCCTGTGTCATTTGAGGCTGCAGCTGGCTGGGTGCCCTTCTGGTTGTGGACAGCCTTGGCATATGGTTTCTGCTATTTCTTTGCATGCGGTGCCTCAGATTTTGGAAGTCCTTTTTTAAGTTATACAGTAAGAGTGGCTTTGTTGGGTTTTTAAAAGTAAACAGGCAGGTGAAGGGGAGGTGCTTGGATAGCTCTTGGAAAGGATTTACCAAGGTTCTCCAGAAGAGTGTGATGATGGGCTTGGAAAGCTGCTTAATTTTTTAGATTAAAGTTATTCAGATCCTGGCCAGCATCCAGTATTTGGTTTTTCTCTTGCTCTGCCTGGAATAATTTTTCTCACTCTGGGGCTTGTGTAAAAATGTTTCATGGAGTTCAGAAACTACTGATCAAAAGTGACCATCTGTGACCCCTTGGTTGGCATCTGGATGTACATTTTCCACTTCTGAGGTGCTGAGATAACAGAGCACTGTTGCTGCTGGGACTAGAAGCCGTATCATCAGATATAATAATGCTTTCCAGATGCACTTGTTGGTTTTTAGTCTTTCCTAAATGAAAATGAGTTTTGCAGGTGGCTAATGCTAGAGGGTAATTTGTTTCCGTGCTTGTTTGAAGCCTTGTAGCAAGCCCAAAGCTGTGAATAGAAGATGGAAATAAAAGTAGAACGTGATTTCAGAAAAAAACCCTCCATTTTCTGTGCTGGTGAAGTGACTAAGCTGTGTGGCTGCTGATGCAAACCTTTCATCTGCCCAAGGAAAAGGGTTATTATCTTCAGCTGAAGCCAATCGGGCATTGAGCACATTTGAGCAGCACATCCAGGCAGCTATTTGCATGAGAAATGTGAAGATGAGACTTTGATGTATTTGCAACTTCTGAATTCCCATTATGTTTTTGATTGTACCACCCGTTGGGAGAGCCTGGGACACCTTTCCCTTGGCTGAGCTGGAACCCAGGAAGGAATTTCGTACTCCGTTATCCTTTCCATTCTGAGATAACTTCTTCTCTCCTCTCTATAGCTGAAGTCTGGAGAAATATGTTAACGACAGTCAGAGGCCATCAGCCTTGCCTTAGGGAGTCAGGGAGATGCTGGGAAAGAGGGAGAGATGCTGATGGCAGACTCACAGCTGTGTTTGTTGGAAGGGACCCCTGCAGACCATCATCAACACTTGGCCAGGACATTCCTGGCTTTGCCATGCTGAGACCTCCTGGGATGCTCTCTGGGTAGTCCTTTCCTGTGCTGTGCTGCACTGGGCTTGCTTATTAAGTGCTGACACAAATTATCATGGTAGGGAATTTCCAGAAATACTTTTTTTCCTGCTGTAAAACATTGATTTGCTTAAACAAAGTGTTGGGCTGATCTGAATCATTGTATTTGGAGCTTCTGACCTGAAACTCAGAGGTTACATGGGGTACCATCACCCACCCAGGGGTCTGGCTGCTGGGATGCTCAGCTTGAGCCCATAATCCTTGGGCTGTTGGACATCCTACTGCAGCATGACCTGTCTGATGGTGCCAGCTCCCTGGGATAAAGTCTCAAAGATTGCATCATGTTTCAAGAAAGGCAGGAAGAGGAGAAAAAAGGCTCATCAATGCTTTGAACCAAAGGAAAAACAGCAGAAACTCTGTACAGGACAATTCTGATGAAAGCCCATCCACTGGATAATCCGCAATCAGGGACATGGCAAGGGAAAGATGTGACTTCCCAGGGATCCTCATTAGCTCAGGTGCTCATCAAACTGCAATTTAATGCTGGGTGGAGTTTTGGGGGGAGAAATGTATTTTTCTCTTGGGCACACAGAAGGTACAGCCATCACTCTGGGCAGCCCCTTCCCCTAGTCATGCACGAGTCATGCGGCAGTAATTAGTCTCTGGGCAAGTTCACTTAATTAAGCCCACTGAGGAGATGCTCTCTCATGTTGTTGCTCTTTAAACTCCCACATACACAGGGGGAGTATCATGCTTTAGAGGTCTTTTTCTTTGAAATAGTTGGATATGAACCATCAGGGAAAACTATTTCCCTATTGCCAATACTTCTCTGGTCAAATTAACTCAGTGTATATAAATGGTGGTGGGTGGTGAGCAATAAACAGCCCTTTTTTGTGGCCAGAGTAGTTCATGGCTTGGGCTCCGACTTTTCAGAAGGATGAAATCTGAGCTCCTGTGCTTGCCTCATATTTCTGTTGAACAAACTAGGTGTCAAATAGCAAATGGAGTATCTTCAAAGTAATGTTGAAGGGTGCACATCCCTAGCCAGACTAGGGGTGTGAGTTTGTGCTGCTCCATGCTACAGCCTCATTGATTGGAAAACAGAGAAAAGGCCTGAAACCAAAAAGACTTAGATTTTCTTGATTTTTTTTTTCCTTTGAAAGAAAGACTCTTGTTTTAGAAAGAGGTCAGATAGATGTGGCTTCTACTATGCAGGAAAAACCGTATGACACAGAAATCTTTAATGATTTCTTCATTTTAACTAGAGCATTATTACATTCTGCTTAGTTAGTTGGGTTATGGCTTCAATAAGGTCTTGAATTAGTCATACTTTTAATCTAATTATACTTAAACTGAAAGCTAATTCACAGCCAAGTGTTCTGGTAGCTGAAAGATTTTTTTATTTTCTGAAAACGCGAGAACAACTTGTTGCCATTTTTTCTTTTTAGCTTGTTGTGGCATACAGGAATGTTGAATATTTAGCAGCTGGAAAAAAAATGGTAACTAATGCTCACCTAAATGTTTTCTGAAATGCTGAAGGGTTTTGTGATAAGTGACTGCTCCAAAAATATCCTCTGAAGGGCAGCTCTGGGATAAAGGGTTAGGGATGACAAGGATACACGTGGGGAGCTGCCACTCCCCATTTCACAAGGCTCAAAACACAGATCCTGAATATTTGCAGCATAAAACATCCTCCTGGCATTACCCATGGGCTGGTTACTAAAGCCAGAGCACCTTATAAATTGTTTGCACACACGGGAACATCCCATGGGATGGAAACATTGTGCTCAAGTACCTGTTGATTTCTCTTTATGAATTTTCATCTGAACATTGTCGTATTATTTTATTAAGGCAGCTTGTGACTTCAGTCATTTCTTTCATTAAGGTTATTCTTAATGCAATATGGCTTAAAATTAAAAGCAGCTTCTCAGCCAAGTTAACATTCAGGCACAATTAAGTTAAATCATATGGCAAGATATGAGGAAATAAAAGACCATTTTTGGCAGCAGCAAATCAATTATTAAGATGCAAAACCACATGGAATACAATAATAGAATTTTTTTTCTCAGTAACATGCCCTAGCTGCAAACCCATAACCACTTCAGTAGGTGTTTATAAACACTGTCTTCTGAAAAATATAATTGAAGCATTTTGTGGATGATGTTGTTGTAAAAACTGTTCCTGTGCAGTTCCTGAGAGTAGCAGTTGACTTTCCAGGCTCTGAGGTAGAGAAAGACTTGATGAACAACTGAGCATGGTCCTCAGGCCAGCATGGGGCTGTGCTGCTGTTGGAAATGCATTGTCTGGATTTCTCTCCTGAATTTTCTCTGCCTGTGAATTGCTGAGGCCCCATGTTGGCAATCACATGCTGCCAAAACGCTGTGCACTGCCAAAGCTCCTGGGGTCAGGAGTTAGCTCTGTTGGGTAGTATTTTGTATCTGCATATTCAGTGGATTTGGGCATGAGAACATCAAGTCAGGGAAACTGAGCTTGCAGCATCCTGAGGGGGTTTTATAGGATTCAGTGAAGTAATTCCAGGGTTTGAGAAAAATGATAAATCTCTGAAGGAATGAAGATAAAGTAGTGCTAAAGCTCATTTTTCAGAGAGAGACATGTGCTGCCTGCAACAGCCACACACCGTGCGTCCTGCACTGTGAAGGTCTCCGAGACAAGAGGTGAATTTATACACCCTGATAGATATCATCCAAAGGGCTGTGTGACTCAGTGATGTGTTTTTACAGCAGGAGACTGGTCGGGTGGCACATTTCTGGCAGGCTGAGAGACATCTCACGGTGTTGAGATGTTCATGTTTGCCTTGATTTGGGGATCAGTGCAGAGCTGCAGGAGGATGCTGCCAATGAAAGTGCTACTGAAAGCTTCTCTTTCCTTAATCCACTTATGTTGACAAGTTAGAGCAGGGATGAGTTTAGTTAAAGAAATAACTTTCCAGGATATAAATGGATTGATAAAATATAATTCTATTAGGAGATCGTTTCAGTACTTGAATGGCACTAATAATTGTGTGGGAATTGGAGGCACAAAGAGATTAGCAGAAATCTTTATTTCCGAGCAGGTTGTCTGTTGAGATGTTGTTACATAAACTAAATGTTCGTGTATTAAGAAGTAATTGTGCAATTTTGTCTGGAGGGAGGAGCTGTGCACAGCCCTGTGGATGCTTCACAGGGGGAGAATTAGGACAATAGGTCCATCTAGAAAAGTAAATTTTTCAAACTTTTATTCTGAGTAAATGGGAACAAACACAATCCTGTGCCACATCAAGCACCTCGCCAGGGTGTTGCCAGGGTGGATGTTTGGGAAGAAGTCAGAGGAGCTGATGTGCTGTATGTGCTGGGTCCCAGACAGACACAGGTCCCCCAGTGAAGGGGATGCACAAATACCCATTTCCTCTCAGGAAATATCCAAAAGAACATGTGAACTGGTTCCAGCTGCACAGATACTGGAAGATGCAGTGGGGTGTGGATGCCTTGAGCGGTACCAAGCCTTGCCTTCTCCATTGGCTGTCCCTGCCAGTGGCTGGGGGAGGCTGAGGGGGAGTGGGTGACATTGCAGGTGGATATCTGAGTTTAAGCCTGCAGGAATCCTAACTGTAGCCTTCATCTGTCCTTTACATTAAAATTGTCTTTCTTTCTCTCTCTTTTTTTCCTGCTTCCTCCCCTGCCTCGTTCTCCCCTTCCTCCAGCAACGTGGACACTAAGGAGCTGTGTGGTGAGTGCAGCCCCTTTTGGGGCAGAAGCAATCATTGCATGCACGTGGGTCTTTGAAGAATGCATGAAACCCAGCACAAAGCTCACAGTGCTGTGGCAGCTGCAGACCTGGGGGATCTCAGCCCTTCTGCCACTTTGTTCTGTATTCTGCAGGAAAATAGGCAAAACTTTTCTTCACTTTCTTGCAACACAAATGGGGTCAGAGCTGAGTATAGCACCTGCTCCCTGTTCAATAACAAGCTGGAGTTTAATTTCTGTAGGTGTCCTGGCTTCCAGCTTTGCTCTGAGGTTCAATAAACCCATAACCCTCTGCAGTGCCCATGAAGTGTTTCTCCTTAGGCCATGCTGTGTGTTTCCCAGCAGGCTGCCTACGGTGTGCACCACCTCTGCTGCACCTCCCACAGCTTGCTGAAATTAAAAGCGGAAAAGAAAATCCCTGATAATGTTTTGTCCCACACCTTGACCAGAAAGGGAATATTTCCTGCCGGGATTTCTGAAGGGCTTTGCCTCTATTGATGGTGACTCATGCTGCTCACTCAGGGGTATTTTTCCATGGACACTTGATATTGGGAAACATCTCCTGTACCCCAGGTTTTTGGGAGGAGATGAGGAAACAGAGTTGTGTGGCACTGCATTGCGCTCATCTGTCTCTTCTCCTCCCCTCCTGTGCCAGAATGCAGAAGAACATATAAAGCCATCTCAGCAGGTCTTCACCATTTACCTTCATCACTTGGTTGCTAATTGCAGACTTCAGGGGTCTGGCTGGGAGTGGGTTGTGCAGCCAGAGAGGCACTTGCTGGGTGCCTGTGCCAGCACCAGGTAGTTACTCATTCCTGATACTTTTAAGGCCTTTCCATCTATGGCAGCCTGTGGGTCTCCCTGCACCACAACACTGCTTAGGGTTTCTCTCCTTCTGGTGTACTTCACCCCTGCCCACACCATTCTTAGCATCCAAACCTGCAGCAAAAGCAGCAACATTTCCCCCTTCCACGGGTTGCCCCTGTGTGTTCTTGCTTTGGTATGCAAGAAATCAAGACTTCCATAAAATCCTTTTTGTTTGCTGATAAGATGTTTGAAGATGTGGTAAGCTTGTTCCCATCACTCCATTCTCATTGTGTTAGGTCTCCTTGCCAGCTGACCCAAGAAATCAAAACCCCAGAGCTTGTACCATCAACTTTGCCAGGAAATCTAGGGGTAACACTGGCATTGCTTGACCCTGCCCAGCTTTCTCCATCACTCTGATAGAATCAGAAAATTACATGGCTGTCACCCAGCGTGATCCCATCTCCCTGCCTCTCCCAGGGGTGAAGCTGTCAGGAGAGGAGGGAGATAAGCCCATCACCTCCTGTGAGAAGCTGTGGGAAGGATTGATCAGCACAAGATCCTGCCTAGATTTGTTTTCTTCTGAATACCTGCCCTCGTCTGCAATTTCTGATTTGCTTGCTTCTCTTCTAAGCATTAATTTAAACATAAACCCTCATTTTATCTAAATCGAAGCTGTAGTGTCTCTCTTGAAATGGCTTGTGTGTTATAAGATGTTGAGAGCATCTTAAAAGAGATTTCTTGAGCCCTGCAGCATATATGACATATTTGGTTATGGCTGTTAATCCATATCAGATAGCATCTTAGAAGTTCAGGGGTTATTTTTTCCTGCCGATGAATGCAACAATCACCAGCAACTTGTCTGACTTAAAGGCAGTTGTGCAGCTCTTTACCAGCAGAGGAGCTGCCAGTCATAGCTGAGAGCACTGAATAAGCCCAGAAAATGTGAGTACAGGTACAAAATTGTACTCACCACCTTTCAGTTTAAACAAAGCACAGACATTCATGCAGTTGTACCAGCTGACTAGAGAACTGAGTGTGCTCTACAAACAAGAGATACTCATTGACCAGACTACCAGGGTGGTGGGTGATGGCTTTGCTGGGGAGTGGTGGCTGAGGGACACCCATCTCCTCCCACACCAGCCCTGGGTTGCAGTGATGCTCTTCCCCTGAACATTGACTTTATTGCCTCTGCAGAAGTGTAAGCTATGAGCAAGGACCATGTAGGGTAGGAAGAGCTGATCTCAGATATTCATATGAATAAATAAGGCTAAACCAGCAGAACTGAATACTTCATTAAAGTCAACACTGTTCTTCTCCCAGGTGCTCCTTGATCAGTCTCGAGGGCTGTGCTCTGCCCAGAACAGCTCGTTTCTCCTGAAATGTATGGGTCCAGCTTTTTATTTCAGGGCTTAGAAACAGTCTTTACCTTTCAGATCTGCTCAGTTTTTCTTTCCCAAGTAAAGCAAGAGCAGCAACACAAATAAGCACACTGCAATGAGAATAAACTGTTTAGCTTATCGTGGAACAGCAAACAGCTGCTGTCAGTCATGCTGTGACATTCCGGTTTCTGCCAAAATCTTCTTCCCTTTGGATATGTTCTCAGACTGTAAATAGCTATAGGCTCTTCTAATTAAGCCAAGAGAACCTAATTAGTGGGATTGTTTCCTGAAGTTTATGTCTTGCTGCATTCCACAGAGATGTCACCTCAGTGTGAAGCTTTGTATCTTAGTGCTGAGGAATAGAGCCAGTGGCTTCTAAGGAATAGCTTTTAGCTGTACTTTGTGTCAATCACCCAGAAAACATGAATCTTTGGGTCTCTGCTGCAAACTCCCTCCGTGCCTTGCTGTTGTGCTCCACTGCTGCTGTTTCCATTGTGAACAGTCAATTTCAGAACTCTGTAGCTCAGGCACAAAGCTGCACTGGGCTCTTAAGTGTCAGGGAGCCTTCAGCCAGCTGGGGACACACCAGTTTAGGCTTTTTACGTCGGTGAAGAGCAGCTGGGATTGTGTCAGGCCACTGCAAAGCTGTGGTGCAGCCTGGTGCTGATCACCCCTCCTGCAGGAGGGCTGAGGATGGCACAGAGAAAGTGTGGGCTCTGTCTCTGTGGAGAACATGTGCTTTTGGGCACAGCTCGCAGCTCTCTTCTCTTTCTCTCAAGGCATGTTTTACTCTTAGAAATTTATTCAGCCTGTGATTATAGTTGTCTCAGCTCAAATAAATTGGGGTGAACCTGGCAGGTATTTGCATGTCTTGAGTGGTAAAGAATGTCAAGGAAATGGAGTGGGGATTTCTTTGGAGACTTTTCCCTCTATGTTGACAATAGGAGGGAGAGAGACATGAGACAGTCAAATGCAGAAGTGGGTGTGGAAATAAAGCACCTGCTGAATTATTTTAATCAGAGCTACCAGGTCTTACATCTCCTTTTTACAATGGTCCCAAACTTCATGGGAAACACACAACTTCCCATCACTGCAGGGCAAGTTGTGACTGACTCAGGATATAAATTCATATCTGAAACCATCCTCTCAGGTTTGTCTTACCACCAGTAAACAAACCTCACTGTGTCACATAGCCTTGGAGTGTTAAGTTACATCAACATGTTCCCATTATGTCCCTCTTGGTTTTCCCAGACTATTTTGCTGACCATATGGGAGACTACGAAGATGTTTTGGCCTCACTGGAGATGCTGAACCTCTCCATCCTGAAGGCAATGGACTACACCAAGAGGGTGAGTTCTCCTTCCTGCACCTCATGCTTCACAGGCTGAGAGAACAGTGCAAATGTTGCATTAACAGAGCATATAAGTCTTGAGGTTCTCATCCTCTTCAGCAGTGCTGTCTGCTCATGCTCTACAGCCAACATAGCCCATGGGTCTCTTGGGTGGGATTCTGAATGCATGAGTTCTTGTTAGCATTATTGGGAGTGCTTTTGTGGCTTCATGTTATAGAGCTGCCATTAAATCCAGCTCCCACATTGGAAGGCATCCTGCATTCCAGAAATATGGTCACTTACGTGTGCAGCTGCTGTGTTAGAAACTAGTGGGCTGTGTCTTTGAAGGACTACAGGGGAATCATACAAGAACCAAAACCAAGACATAATGTCCTGTTTTATATGTGCAAAGGAGCCCTAGGTTCTTATAAAATCCACCATGTACCTTAATGATACTGTTGCTAATGGACTATTATAGACAGTGGCACTGATCAAGAAGCATATTGAAGTTTATTTATGAATGCCTAGAAAATCTGAGCTGATGTACCATATAAACATCCCTGCTGAGAGGTGCATCACTCATTTGTTGTCTTACCAGGATGAGAGAAATTATTTTCCTGGCCTTCCATACCACTTACTGATGTAACTGGGCAGTATTGGTGATACTTATAATATCAGGATAAATAATTCCTTCTCTCACTTCTACCTTCAATGGTATTTGCATAGTTCTTTTGAGCCACAATGAGTGAAAAGTAGTCTTCCTCTTCACTGGTGAGCAGTAATGTGGTGCACTGATAAGCAAGCCAAGGAAGAAGGTTTTGCTTTTTCCAATCCGCTGGAAGATTTTCCCAATCCAACTACAACCCTCCTATGAGTAATCCAAATTGAAATCTTCCTTCCACTTATCTTTAAAGCTAAAGGGGAAACTCAGATTACTCCACATTAAAGATATGGTGATGATAAGAAGTTTTAGGAGTTAAAATGGGAAAGAGCAAATTTATCTCCCCTCTTCTTGCTGAGTTAAGAGCCTGATTTCCTTGCTTGATTGAAATCCATCCTTTCTGATGTTTGTAAGGAGGGCAGCATAGAAAGTGAACCCACGTATTTAACATGTTGATGTCTTGCCATAACAAATTACAGGTAAAAGTCTTTGACCAAGCACTGATCATAGGAACTTTTCAATATCTGAAGGGCCTACAAGGGAGCCAGAGAGGGACTCTGTGTTAGGAACTGCAGTGATAGGACAAGGGGTAATGGGTTCAGACTGAAGGAGGGGAAGATTAGGCTAGATATTAGAAAAAAGTTTTTTACTGTGAGGGTGGTGAGACACTGGCACAGGCAAGTGGTAGCTGCCCCAGCCCTGGCAGTGTTGAAAGCCAGGCTGGATAAGGCCTTGAGCATCCTGATCTGGTGGGAGGTGTCCCTGCCCATGGCAGGGAGTTGTGACTAGATGATCTGTAAGGTCCGTTCCAACCCCTAAAATTCTATGATTCTATGATCTGCCTGAAGTGTCCATGAATGTTTTATCAACATTATGAAAGGGTAAAAAAACCCCAGAACAACAGGAATAATTAATTCTTTCTAATTAAGTTGCTGTGTCTGTTCATACCTCATTTATATTCATTATTAGCAGATTTTCTGGCAGCACGATTTGCCAACTATCTATTTTAAATAAGTGTTAACACACTAATAGAGATCTCAGTAATTCAGTCCAACTTGATGCCTTCCACCATTGCTCTTCCAATGTGATCTTAATATATGTGACTAATTCCTCCCAGTTCTTTGCCAGAGGAAGATGGCTTATTCCCTGCTTACAAATTAGGCATCTGAGCATGTGGGCATTACCTTGCATAAGATGTGTGTAGCAGAAGCAGGATGGTTATTCATAATCCCAATCCACTCATAAGAAGAGCATCTTTCTCCCTCCTTTATTCAGCAACCTGTGGCAAGATTCACCTGCCTTAATTTCAATGGTTCAAGGTTATTTACCTAAACCTGAGCTGGTTTTTATCAGCCCATGGGGTGTGTTGCTCTTTGCTGCCTAGCAGACTTTTAGCAAGTGAACAAGTGAAGCAGGACTCCATCACAGAGAGGAGCTGGCAAAGAAGTGTTTAATGAAAAACACTGCTCCCCACTGTGACTTTGTGAACAAAGTGGTACAAACCTCATCAATGAATTATTCAAACACAGGCACTCTGCTCAGGTACAGAAGGGGGGGAAGGAAAACCTAACAGAAAACAAGCTGTTGTGGGTGGTAGAGAAACACATCTCCTGTGTTCAAATAGGATACACATCCAGGCAGCAGCATCAAAAGCTTCTCTGAGTGCAAACCATTAGTGCTTTTCCCACCCTAGCCTGGAGGATGTTTGTGAGGGGCAGAGGGAGGTGTGTGTGGCAGGATGTGGATGGTCTTTGTTCCTTTACCTCCGGGGCTAGGACCTCACCTACAGGGTAAGACTTCCACCTGATAGAGAAGATCCATCTCAGGATTGCAAAAGCTGCCACTTGACCAATGGGTGCCCCTGTAAAGGTCTTGTAGAATTATAGAACCTTAGAATGGTTTGGGTTGGAAGGGACCTTAAAGCTCATCTAGTTCCACCCCTCTGCCATGGGCAGGGACACTTTCCACTAGACCAGGTTGCTCAAAGACCCATCCAACCTGGCCTTAGACACTTTAGGGATGGGGAAGTCTCCTTCTGCCCTGTCTCCTCCACATGTGATGCTGTAACCAAGGGCCCCATGCTGATGTCAGGACGTTTAGGAGCTACATACGTTCAAATATATTTTTAGAAACACTGGAAGAGGGGAAAGACTGCCAAAGCAGCAGGTTTAGGTAGGAGCCAAGCATGGGTTTGTGGCCTCTGATGCTCGAGCCTGTTGCTATCTCTACACCTTTTCCTGCAGTCAGATCCTGCAAAGGGATTAGTGATGATATTGAGCATTGTGACTTGTGAGCAAACAGCTTTGCTTGTGAGCTGCTCCTGCTTCTCCATAATAAAATACAAATTTCATAAGCTGGAGAAAACTATTGATCACCTAGGAGTGTTCCCATTCCCTCCCTTTCAAACAATGTATTCAGTGCAAGTGATAAATGAAGCCTAACCTTCTTCTGTGTTCTCTTTCTGACAAGAAGTGCTTGCTGATGAGAGGGCATGGATAACCATGGTATTTAATTGCTGTTTATACTTCTCACCTTAAAAGACAACTGATTATTTCTTGTTTGTAAAAAGAGAAAGCAGCAATTATCTTGTGCTGGAGGAGCTCATAAAGTATCAGCAGTAATTAGATTCGGTAGTAGAAGGTCTCATACAGCAAAACAAGATCTGTCATTGTAATTATTTTCCAATACAGTGATGTTCGTGCCATGCCGAAATGACTGCTGGTGATGGTGGGAAACGCAAAGTGAAAGGGGAGAGAAAGGAAATGAACTTTCAGGATCTAAAAAATGCTGACAGCAGGAGATGTTCTTACATAATTCTCTTTTACTCTTGTATAGTTCAGTTGGCAAATAACACAACCAACATGACTGGGAAGGATGTGGGTTGTGTGTCTGTAGTCAAAGGGTGTGTGGGGTTATGGTGGGAGCTGGGGGAGTGGAACCAGGTTGATGCTGTCCCTCCTCTTCAGTCACTGTCCCCCTCAACCTTGGGAAACAGCATGGGACAGTGCCCACACACTGCCTGCACCATCCCTGCCAGCTTTGAGGGTGATAAGGGACAATGCCCAAGGAGATGGAGGGATGGCATGAGGTGGTGGTTACCATTGAACAACACCCTCACCCAGACTCCCTGGGAAATGCAACTTAGCTTGGTTAAAAAAGGTGCAGGGTGTCGAACCTGAGAGGCTCAGTTAGCCCCATTCCTGTCAGGTATGGCTGCACTGGGATTGCTTCTGCTTCCAGCTTTGGCCAATTAAGCATTTAGCAGGACTGACCATGGAAACATCAGCAAGGCTGACATTTAGTGGTGAGAAAAACTTAGAAAGCAAGCTGCAAAGAGTTCCAAAAATGCTGAGTGATGAATGTCCTCAAGATCAAAGCTGCTCAGATTTAAAGTTAAATCATTCCCTCCTGGAGATGCTCCTGTTGGGCACCAGACAGATCCAAGAGGCACTGGTGACTGAACTTGGTGCGTGCCCCGTCCCAGCTGGAAGGAGAGTGCTTGGAAAGCAAAATTGCCCAAAACTGGAGCTGAAATTGCAAGGAATGAGACAGGCTACAGGGAAGAGTGGGGTACAGCAGGAGGGATTTATGGAGGAGGCCTGAGGACCTGAAGGTGGCCCTGAATGAGCCTCTAGCATCACCTTTGGTCCTGGAGAGGGAGGAAAAGGAGATGTGAATGGCTGTTTTATTCCTTGCTTGCTCACAACAGCTCCAGTGCAGTCTATCAGTTAGCTCATTTAATGGACTTGGAGAGGAAATCCAGCCAAGTGGTGACACATGACACATCCCCTGAGAGCCTTGTCATGTCAGAGTGCCAAACACCACACATGTGTCTGATGGACTGGACTGTACCCAAACCAGCTGCAAACACATTTTCCCCTGAGAATCATTATTAGATGAGAGAATATGTGAATCATAAAGGGACAACTGAGTGTACTGACCTTCAGTACCAGCTGCTACTGTTGCAACAGCACTAGGGAGCTCAGAGGTGTATACATACAGGTGAATAGGTTTGCATATGTTATTTGTGGGTTAAATTATTCACCCTTCCTGTCTCTGCCTTGTAAGATGTCATCACAGTGAACAGGAGATGCCAGGCTCCTGTGGCTCAGTGGGATCTGCAGCACACCTCTCCTCCTTGCTGCTGGTCCCAGCATGGCCAGGAGTCTCCCCCAGTTTTCAGCCCCCAGCAGCACACTGAAAAGCTGCACTTGTTTGAGCAGCTCAGTTACAGCCCCAGAGCAAGCACCATCTGCCACCAGACTTGGATGCTAAAAATGGTGGATTTTTTTTCTTATTTTGTTTTATAGCACAGCCCAGACCAGCAATATAGAGTGTTCTCATTTGCATTCTTACCTGCCAAAATTAAGCTTGCCAAATGTGGAGTTGCTCTTTTTTGAATGATGACACCTCAAGATACGTTAGAGTAGAAATAACAGTAGAAAGAATCCTAAAAACCAATCTTTTCCTGCTATCCTCCAGCTAATCTTTTATCTCGGCCTTTCATTTTATTTGAGCAGGTTTTCTTCTGCTCTGCTGAAGTGCTTACACCAAGGGCATCTGAGGCTCCTGAGGCTTCTGGGGCAGTGCTGTACCATGTTATCTGACTGATCCATGGCAGAGTACAACAGCAACACAGTGGTAGCTGCTCTGGGTCGTGCCCAGCCCAAGCAATGTGAGCTGCTTGTGGCTTCTCATAGTCATTTTGTTCTGGCCTCAGCTTGTGGTGGTTACATGAACATCAGCTGAAGTTTTCTGGTCTGGGTTTGAAGCCCCTGGGGTACCAGTGCAGCACAACTATTAGTTCATATTCCCTCCTGGGTGAATTCACACCCTATTGGAGAAGCACTGCTATGGTTTCCTTGCTGCTGAACTCAGGAACAGCTTGTCTCCTGGTCTTTGTACCTGATTGAACTCCAGGAGATCCTGCACACCTTGTCATCATCTTCCTCCTTGGAAATATTTGGCTCTTCTGTAGGGGACAGGTTGTTTGCTCTAATGGCCAGTTTGCCTTTTCTGGGAGGCTCAGAGCGTGGTCCATCTTCAGCCTGGAGATCTGCCCTGATGGTGAGGGAGTTGGTTTTGGAATTATCAGCTGTCTTTTTTTTTTTCCCCATTCTTGGGTGGGTGATTTTATGCTGAAAAGCCAGCTTGGAAACACTTCTATGATACAGTTAAAAAAGTAATCATGGTGAATGATTGTGGCTGAAAAAAGAAAGGAGTGGTGATGGGTCAGTGAATTGGTAAAGGTTGAGTCATCTTTCCATGTATTTTGGATGGCACATTGCTGAACAATTGCTGTGTCAATTTCTATAGTAAAAACTGGATGTGGATTTCTGGAAAAGTTGGGGAACTTTATAATTCAAGAATAATCTGAAAGGAAATGAGGAGTGTTTGTTTAGCTTCTCAGAAAGTATTTCTGCAACTCTCCTCTGAAATTGATTTAAGCAAATATTGCACTGCAAATTAAAGCAAAATGTGCTGCTTCAGTTCTGCAAGAACTGAAATTTCCCCAATTTTTCTGTTCAGACTCCAGACCAGAAAGCCATTTCTGTGATGCCACATGGAGTGTTTTTCTTGCCAGCCCCACAGGGTTGTATGTGAGATCCAGCTGGGCTGCCAGACTGCCAGGGAGCACACTGGGGCTGGCAGGGAGATGAATCTTAAGTTGGTCTCTCTTGGAACTTATTTTTAGATGAAGTTGCTTATTCACTGCTCTTCTGCTTGTCTGTTGCTGCAAAATTCATGTCCCTCCTCTCCCTCTGAGAAGAAAGAGCGTCCTCTCTGGAAATCCTGCTTGTGCTGTCCTGGCTCCATCTCTCACAGACCTCCTGTAGGACATGGTTTTCCTCCTCCTCCCTCCCATTTTAAGTCTATTTCTCCTGGAATAAATTGTATGGTGAAGGGAATGAATCCACCAGGTGTCAGTGCTGTGGTTTTGCCAAATAGCCTGAGAGCAACTTTGAAGGAGCCACCAAAAGGAAAGGCAGGGAGAAAGTCAATGTGTAACCAGCTGGTACAGCCAGGCTGAGCCTTCAGCAGCTTGACCATCCCATGCTGCTACATTTGCAGGGTCTTTTGAGTAGGTCATGTTTGGAAAACAAAATCTGTTCTTTCCTTGGAAAACTGAAATAAAATATGTATTAAATTGCTGTCTTGTAGGTACCAAATACAGCTAATTAGGGACCTGTGTGAAGGGAAAGGCTAATTATAGCCAGGGTGTTCAGAAGTAGAAGGCCACACCTCCAAATCTGTTCTGAGGAGACAGGATGCAAAGGTGTCATATGCCTCTTGATCCATAGGTGACATCAGGGATGTGCTGCATAGCATGTGTGTGTGCCAACAGGTACCTGCCCTTCACATCCCTGTGGCTGCCATGAGAAATTATGGGATTCTAGTGCAGCAGGGAGATTCTCTAATAATGAGAAGAGAGAAGTCCTGTGATAAATTGCCTGGGAAGGGTCCATGGCAGAAGACTTTCAGGACCGTAAACATGAGCTGAGAACAGTCCAACAGCAAGATTTGCAAAAGGAGGATTTTATAGCAAAAGACTTCTAAAACCCATATGATGCTGTTGTCATTTTTTTAAAAATCTGAACAGGTGTCTCATTTGGGTTTTTTAAGCTGCTTCAGGAAGGCTGAAGGTCTTTCATATGGTAATGCTTTCATTTATCAACTATTTAAGTGTCTGTTCCCTTCAGGTTTCTTTTACTGATTATATGCCAGGCAATCAGTTTTGGGTCTCTGCTTTGGAAGGGATTTATAAGTCGAGGGGTGGAAAGGAGCAAGAGGCAGGTCTATGTGTTATTCTAATTATAAGAAAATATCTCTTGAAAGAAAACAGGCAATTATGAGCAACGAATTTAAATCAGCACAACACATGCCTGTTTTCCACAGGGCTGGGTGGGTGGAAGATAACCTCTCTGTCATCCCAGGATGAGGCTTGACAGGGGTGTTTCAGGGCATGGCAATGGGCTTGTTGTTGGGTTTGGGGTTTTTAACTGGAGAAAAAGTGTGGGTGAAGCAGAATTGGCCTTGCTTTCCATTTGAAAATCCTCTCGGTTCACTGCCATCACTCTGTGGGTGTGCTTCAGCTGTGGTTATTAACAATTGGACAAGCTGTCAGTATCCCCAGGCTTGATAACTGTCAGCCAGTTTGGCCAATCTCACTGAAAACTGGTGCTGTGAAGCCTTGTTGGTCAGGTTGTAAGCCTGTGAGGCCAAGGGAAGGTGTGGGGTGGTCACAGGGGGTCTCTGAGTTTGTTGGTGGTGCAGAATAATTTATGTTTTACATCCTGTAGTCTTAATGAGGTAAATAATGACCTTTTAAAATGCCAGCAAAGAAGCACTGGGATGTATAACATCAAAACTCTCCTTTTGCAGTAATTTTACACCAAAGAGGACATGGCCATCAGAGCCCTTTTTTAAGCATCAGTTTGCATTGGCCAGTGAGGGATGTTTGGTGCCAGTGTTGGCAAGTCCCAGCACCCAACGGCATCAAGATCCCAGCTATGATTTACACAAGTAACACATTCCAAGGGGGGTTTTCATTAATCTATGCCAGAATTTGGGCAAGGTGCATATGGAAATGAAAAGCTGGAAGAGCTGTGGTGAGGCTTTGAGCAGACTGTGCCCTGTTGTGTGTGGGAAGGAAAGGTGCCATGCAGACACATAAAAAGCCTCTAATGTGACGAGGGGGTGGAATTTGGGGCTTGGAACTTAGCTGACTGACCGGAGACCCAGCACTGGGCAATATTTCCCCAATTACCTGTGGCTAAAGTGAGCTGTCCTTTTCCCACTCTTCTCTCATTTTTCAATGTCTCTGCATCATGCCCTGGTTTGTCAAACGGCAGCACTTTCTGAGGCTCTCCTGAGAGCTGTCAACAGAGAAATCTCAAGGCCATCCTTTCAATGAAGCTTTTACATTTGCTGCTCACTGCAAATCCACACAGCCACCCATTTGCAGCAGCAGAGGTCGAGGACAGGCTGCTAGGAAAAGTCTTTCTAGCCTGGAACTGATGGATGGAGAAGAGCAGGCTTGGAGATGTCCAAGAGCTTCTGGCACAAAGCAGCTTCATTGAGCAGCAATTATTATATTAACTCCATAAATATTTAAACTTCTCAAGCAAAGCGAGGAGGAAATAACTCTTCAGGGTGGAATTAATAAGACCAAACCTCATTAATTCTCACCAGGACAGACCGACAAATGTTTTAATAAGACGATGGGAAGGATTCCTTTGGAGCTGGTATTCTTAATGACTTGTTTTTCCAGTGCCAAAGACATGCTAGAGGAGAGCCCGAGGGATTGCTGAAAAACCTCTGAGCACATGTGTTTCAGACCCAGTTCCTGAGAACAAATGTCACAGCTGGGCTGGCAAATGGCCAGAGTTAGTTAAGTGGGGAAAAAAAAACACCACTGTTTTCATTTCAGAGCTGTTGGAGTTACTGGCCTGCCAAAAAGTGTCAGCTCTTCACAAACACCCCAATATTCCTCTGCACTGGCTGGTGTAGCTTTATACCCGACATCCATCCATCCATCCATCCATCCATCCAATCTCTGTTTAGGGAGTTAAGCTGATTTAAATGAACATGTGAATCACCTGTATGATTTTTCCTAAAGCTGAACCATGACTATAGGCTGTAGTTAGGTAATAAAAAATCCAACATTTAACTACACAGCCTTATATTCTAGCAGTGGGAGCCAGTCCATGTGATCAGACAGCACTCAGCATAGCCTGTGCCTTCATAAAAATGGTTTTCCCAAAGGATTAGGGTCTCTTGCTAGGAAGAGTGATCTGCTGACATGAAACATGGGAAGGGTTGTCTGGGATATTGTTTGGTGGCATTTGCAGGAGACTGGAGAGCAGCAGAGAAGTGGAGGTAAATAGCACCCCATTTATTTGTATGGATTGAAATGGAAAAGCAGTGGTGCACTCTCCATACCCCTGGAAGGGAAACTGAGTGTGGGATGACAGCATGGAGAAGGTGTAAAATCAGTGGATGGGCTTGGAGAATCTGTGAGAGTTGTGGTATGTGTTTTGGATGACCATCAGAGAAGAGGACAAAGCAGCAGTGTTGCAGTTCTCACTGGAAATGGACATTAATGGTGAATTACTGTGTCTTTGCAGTGCAATAGTGCTTGCAGTAGCAGTGGGAATTTCAGGGTTCTGAGTGAGTTGTGAGTATTTTTCTAGGGAGAAGAGAGATTTTGCAACTGTACAGGAATATTTGTGACTGCCTTCAATATTTTTTCCCCATTTCAAATGCTGAACAACTGTTTTCACATCTCTCCCTTGGCTCTATTGCTGTTTATTTGTCGCAGTGATGCCTGTGCCTCCCATGGAGGGGCTCCAGTATGGTGCTCCACCAGCGGCTGCATCTGTGGTCTCAGGCTGCCATCACTCTCCCTGCCTACATGGGGCAAGGGAAAACTGGGCAGGACTTGCCAAGAGGTGCCCAAGCTCAGCATGGTGGCACTAGCATCCCAGTCCAAAAAGCCTAGCAGTAACCCCACTGTAGCAGGCGAGGAAGTGGAACCAGCCCCAGGGGCCTGCATGGTCTCATGGTGTGACACCTGCTGCTCTGCTCCCTGATGAAACAAGGCAAAATCCCAAAGGGTAGAGTGAGGAAGGCATCAATTTTTGGTTCCCTGCAGTGAGGCAGAGGTGGCCTCAATGCAGCCTCAATGGGAACACTGCTCCATCACACTCCTTGTCCCATGCTCATTCATATGGGCAAGTGGTGTCACACCACTGCATGTGGTTCCAGGTGGTACAAGTCTGACTGTTAACAGCTAGCAGGTGAGCAGGTATGGGAGCTGCCTGACCTGGTTTTCAAACACGGCCAGGCCATGGAGGAAGGAGATGACTCACAGGTGATCAGTGTTAAGGGCTGTGTTTCTGAGGCTTTGATGATCCCCAGAGAGGGAGATCCCTCCTCCTCTCCTGCCTGGTCTGCTGATGAACTTCCTTGTGTCCTACACTGATGCCAGTTTTCCTCCCTTTGACCTGGCTGTTGGATAAAGATGCTGATGGAGCACGCTGGACTGTGCTGGGGAGCACTGGGCCTGTGGAGGGGAGCATGGTCCTGCTTGAAGAAAGGTTCAAAAGGTATGAGGGTCCCATGTGCACCTGAGGAGAATCCCAGTGCTTGTTTCTCTTGCAGATCTGCTGCAGCCCATGGAGTGCCCTTAGCCAAACCTGTCTCCATTTCACCAGTGGGACAGGCTGTGCTGACAAAAGAGCAGCACAGCACATAGTTCTCTGCCCTCATGTCCCCCTCCTTGCACACAATGGTGCTACAGTGAGTAGGTGTGGGACATGATGGATAGGGCACAGTGCATGGCAGATGGCTTCAGCATCACCATCCATTGATGATCACCATGTAATGCATGGTCCCCAGAAACACTGTAGCTGTGACAGGGAAAGGAGCAAGTTTATTTTTGTGTTAGGCTGAAGTCTAACCACTGTGCTAATTGGATGCTCAAGAAGCCATCAAGAAACTAGTGCTTCCCTATCAAATCAGGGGTGAGAAATCAGCTCTGTTATCAGTTTCCCCAAAGGGTTTTTCCTTCAGCTCATTCTTCTTTTATGATTTAATAGAGGAGATAAAGGCCCTCTGGGTCCTTGCAGAGCTGCTCCAGTTGCCATGGAAAAAAACCCTCATTAATCGCTTTGCCGTGAAACAGGAATAATTTACTTTGGGGAGCTTGGGGTATTCATGTTGTGCTGCTGCATGCTCAGATAATGGTGGTGCTCTCTGGTCTCACCTCTGTCTGTTGATTGCCAATGGAACACAGTGAGTCAGGAGCATCCATCCCCATGTCATGGCACCAAAAAGTCATGAGTCCCTCCCAGAGGAGTCCCATGCCAGAAGGTATCAGCACACAGGGACAGGCTGCCCAGCAGGGGTTTGCCTGGGCCATGTGCTGTCCCAGCAGGCACTGATCAGTTGGAAAGAGTCTGGGGAAAAGTGATGCTAGTGAGCTTGGGTTTAGAGAAGCCTTTCTTTCACTGCAAGTTTTTTCAGCTCTGATGCCATGTGATCGGCTTCAGCCAGACCTGGTGGGGACTGAGGCCTGGCTGGACTGGCCTTGTTCTGGTTGGGCTGGGGGCAGACTGGTCAGGCTGGTGTTGGACTGGTTGGAGTGGTGTTGGACCGATGTTGGACTGGGTGTGCCAGTCCAATTGTACCAGTGTCTCACCTTTGCTGGTGACTAGCTGGAGGTGGAGGAGCAGGACCATGCAATGGACAAGGCTCATTTCCCTTTCTGGGAAAGGGGCTCTGTGTGCTTCAAGCAGATTGATTGTGCTATTAGAACATTTTTTCAGTGCTCTCTGTCTTGGAAGGGTTTGGATTACCCTGGGAGCTTCTGTTGCTTGAACAACAACATCTAGTCCTGTGGATCATCCCAAACTCCTTTTACTTTGCACTGGGTTTGCCATATTGTTGTGGACTGAGGCACTACATAACATGCTGAAGTCCTCAGAGTGGGGATCTCCAAAGCACAGGAGGGGCCATCTTTCACACCTGCACCCACTGGCTCTTGCCCTGCAAGGCAATAGTAAAGTAATTTAAGATCATGGTAAAGAGAGTGACTATGGGCTTTGGGTATTCACATCTTTACATTGCTTTATTTATAGATAAAACAATGCTGATGTGCTGCCCACACTCCCTCCCATCACAGCCTCTACAAGTTTGTCCCAGAGGTGATGGATGCTGGAAGTCTCTGTGCTGGGTGACCTATGGATACCAGTGGGACATTTGCTTCCTGTGGGGTGGAAGAGCACGTGCTCATTCCTCATGTGGCCCTTACGGTTGGGGACATGGGGAGGAGCAGCTTGCATGTGGGATGTTGGATGGATGCTGCACTGGCTGGGGTGCCTCCTGGTGCTGGCTGGCCAGCACTGGGGCTCACCATGCTGCTGTTTGCCTTGGCAGGTGTACGAGAGTGGCAG
>NW_008652464.1:71112-76279 GCF_000695815.1 Acanthisitta chloris
TCACTGCTGAGCTCTGTGGAGAGTGCTGTGGATGCCATCGACGAGCAAACCAACCCCACCAGGTCAGCAGCACCTCCTGCCCTGCTCTCTGGTGCAGGAGGGTGGAGGGAGATGCTTTTGCAGGGCAAGGGAAATGCAGCATGCACTGTGTGGGAGCAAATGAGAGCTGAGCAAGTAGCTGCCTTTCTCTTTGCCTCCCTTCCTGGCTTCCTGATAGCTCTTGGGGATTTTCTCCACCACTCTGTCCTGCCCTGTGCCTTACGCTCCCAGAGCCCTCAGGGTCCTTCTTAACCCCTTGTGACAACCTACCCTTAAGAAGGAGGAAGCACCTTGTTGTCAGACCTTCTGACTTTTATTGTTCATTTCATCCATGAGCATTTACAAATCACAGGTGCTTCCACCTCTGTAAGGGTGGGTTGTCACACCCTTTTGCCCACGAACAGTGTAGTGTGGGGGCATGCAAACAAGGGGCAGTTCTGGGTGCATGGGATTGCTTGTAACCAGGACAGGTTGCCACGGATACTGCTGTCAGATGCTCATGAAGCTAATCCCTCTCCTCCATACCTGCAAGCCAGGAGGCCTCAGGATGCTTGGAAGGGTTATCTTGGCTTCCCCAAGCCATGGGCAGGCAGGGAGGACTCAAGGCACATGGACCACAGAGTGTGAAAAATCTCAGTTCCCTGCTGGGACATCAATTTCTGGGACCCCCCTGGGCAGCTCTGGTGCCATCTCACCAGCTTTTCTAGCAGAATGCTGTGGCTTTCATCATCTCAATCTCTTTCTTCTCCTCTTTTTGTGGCAAACCTTGTACAAAAAATGTAGGAGCTCCTGGGAAACAATGAGGAGAAAACAAATCCAACATCAGGTGGTGCAATTAGAGCAGATGAAATACATTGCTGGCTTTTATTTGCTCATGTGTGGGCCCAGTTCATAATGAGTATTATATTTGTTTTCTCATGAAGATAAGATCCAAAAAGAAAAATAAATCCCACCAAAAAAAAGTATCTTGTTCATGCACACCAGTACAAAGACGTGGCCTAATAAGCACCAAAATAAAGGGCTGTAGAACAAAGTGTGAAAGCAGAGGTCCAAGCTTGAGACACCTCATTAAATTGTGATTAAAATAAATCTCTGTCTGTTCTTGCCTAATTTCCTGCCTATTGATGGGGGATTATCTAGCATTGGCAGTGGGATTATTGCACAGCCTGTAGTGAAGGGATGTTCCTGTCACCTTTATTGCTGTTCTAGCTTCCTTATCTTGGGAATGTGCTTCAGGACCAGATCCACTCATCTTGTTCCCGTGCATGATCAAGTCCACACTGTCTGAATTTTGGGGACAACAGCAGCCTGGGCATTTTTCTGTGGCACTGAAGGTGCCGGTTGCCTGGGGTAGCTGGGGAAAGGGCATCCCATGGCTGTGCTTTGGAGGAGCCCAGTGCCAGGAGAAGGACAGAAGGGCAGGAAGATGTTGGCTGGTTTGGTGACTACTGGCTTCCCAGCACTCAGCATATTGTCTCCAGCTGGGAGCTGCATGGATATCAAGAGATGCCCCATACATGGAAGTGTTTGAGGCAGGTTTGGATGGAGCTTTGAGCAACCCCCAGGCCAAATGGGCTTTGTAGCCCCAGAGAAAAAAAATAGGGTGAAGGAAATGCCACAGTGGACACATCTCCATTGTCCAGAAGTGCAGCTGCAGCATGTTGGTTGGATGCATGACCAGGCATCTCTGCTCATGGGCAGCTTGTGTGCTACCCTTGTGAGAGCAATTTTTCCTGTATGTTAGTGCCATTGGACAGCCCCAGTAAGGTACAGCCAGCCAGCAGTGTTCCTTAAGCAGGAAAGAAAAGTGATGGCTGCTGGGAGGAGCCCATTGATATTGCTCTATTTCTGACCCACTCCCCACACTGGGTGATACCAAAGGATTGTACAGGAGGGAAGGCTGCACTGCAAGGGCACAGTGTGGGCACTGCTGCTTTCCAAGGGGTCTGGCATGATCCAGAAAGGATGCTCTCATGTTGGCTGCCCTGGACTGGCTTATGCTGCACTGTATGTGCCCAGCACTGCCATCCTGACAGCCTGTGTGCTCTCTGATTGCAGGCACTACCCCAGCAAGGCTGGCCATGACCTGAGTGACACTTGGTATGACAGCCCTGTGCCCAGCTACTCTTCCACCACCTGGATGGTCCCCAGGGAGCATGGAAAGACCTTCCAGACAGGTAAGCACTGTTTGCCTGGGATGGCTCAGAGTGCTCAGGGATGGGAGCTGAGGTCCCAGCAGCAGGACAAGGCTCTTGGGGAGTGTCCATAGGTGCCTCTCATTCCATCACTGCCTCCTGTCTCTATGCAGGTTCCCCTGACAGCAAGGCAGAGGGACTGGAGGGACAGATCAACAGGCTGGCCAAGCTGATTGGCAAGCTGGAGGACAAGGTAAGGGTCAGTGTTTCCTTATGTGGGGCTGTCTTTTGGGTGTCCCTGCAGCCCCATCATTCCCTTGCCCTGGTTGGGGCAGAGGTGGCCAAGAGGTAGCTGTGCCCTTCCCAATGCTGTGTGTGCATGGGCCATGGTGAGGAGCTGGATTGCTAGTGGTGCTGGAGGATATTCTTTCTGATGAGCTGATGGCAGCTATGGAATGTGGAACAATTAACTGAGTTTATTTAAACATGAAAAAAACATAAGGGAAAAGGCAATCTCTCTTGCTGAGGTGGTCTGACTCCATCTAGGGATTGAAAGAGAAGTGTTGCTGTGCAAGAGACGTTTCTGAAATCCTCCTAATTTGCACTTCCAGGGCAGAAGGGGACAGGGGGAAAGTGGTGCTGTGTCCACATACAGAGCAGAGAGGTGCCAGCAAGTTTGAGGACAGAAAAATGTTGATTATGGCTGCTAGAGGGCTAAGAGTGTGACAGGACTAGGAAGGAGTGAGGGGAAGAGGGTACTCCTGGTCCTGCCATCCTAGGGAAAATTCAAGGACCATGAAAAGGTGACAGCTGTTTTGGGGCTGGGATGAGGACATGGTGTTGGGGATTTTGGCTGTGCTGAGAGCACCAGAAGCTTTTGCAGAGGGTCCTGACCAGAGGGCACAAAGGAACAAACAGCTATTGGAGCCATCCCCTGCAGAGAAGGGGGCACAGCCAGTCATGCCAAGTGCGGGGGCCAGAAACCCAGTGAGCAGGGAGGGACACACAGCCTTAGCTAACCTACCACCCCTGCTAATTCCCGTTTTCCCAGACGCTCTGGTTTGACCTGCACCAGCGGCTGTCGGACAGCGAGAGCACAGCTTGCACGGTGAGTGTGCCCAGCACATGTGGGTGCTGGGGTGTCCCTGCAGCATGGGGCCAGACTGGGGGGAGGGGGTCACTGTGTTTTCAGGTCTCACATGTCGCTGTGTTCTGGGGGTCCGGCAGTACCTCCTCCTGGTGCGGAACGAGATGACGGTGTCACACAAGCACCTGGGCGAGTTTTGCAGCTCCCTGAAGCAGTACCTGAAGAGCGTGGCCGGGGAGCGGGACTGCTTCCAGTGGGTTCCAGTGGTGACCCCCAGCAGCCACACACTGGGGAGACTGGGGGGACATGGGGGAGGGGGCAGAGGGTGACCAGCTGCCCTTGCACCCTAACCCTAACCCTAACCCCACCAAGTGAAGGACTGAGGCAAACCAGACAGGATTGGGAATGTAGTCATGCTTGCCACCAACACCATTTTGCATGGGCTGGGAAGTACTGGGGTTGGGGGGGGCTCTCCTTAACTGGGCTGCTGGGGCTGGGTCACCCCTCAGTAGCCTACCCTACAGTATGTCTGTGGCTGCAGAGGCTGAGGGAGAAGGGATGGCCCATGTTGGGGGCTCACCCCCTCTCCCTGCTTCTGTCAGCATCACTGCAGTGAAGCTGCCTGATGGGGTCACTTTCATTGTCTATGAGTTCTGGGAGACCGAAGAAGACTGGAAGAGGTAAGGGAGGGGTTGCAAAAAGCCCTTTTTTTTTTTTGGAAGGGTTCTTGGCATGGAGGGTTGTTGGAGCTGCTGAGCCTCAAGCTCGGTCCACTGTCTAATGGCAGGGCCAAGGAGCTGTCTGCCTGTCCAAGGGCTGTCCCTGTAAACAGGACAGGGGGTTTGGGGTGGGTCTCTCTATGCCTTCTACCTGAGGATGTCTTTGGATGTGGGGATGGAAGGTCCCACTGTCCTGAACCATGGCAGGGTGCTCTGCCCAAGGGGAAGTGAGCAGGATTGCTGGCACAGTCTCTGCTAAAGCCCATGGGAGTATGGGGGGGCTGGGATGGTGTTTCTGGGAGCATGGGGTGACAACCCATTCTCTCCCACCTGGGTGCAGGCACCTGCAGAGTGCTACCTGCAAGGGCTTCCAGCACGTCAAGGTGGACACACTGAGCCAGCCCGAGGCCATCTCCAGTGTGTCTGTGCCAGGTAGGAGGCCAACTGCACTGCAGGGTGGGGGACAGGGACCCCTGGGCAGCCAGCATCCCTCTGGTTGTTGGGGAGCAGGGGTGGGCACAGGGCACAGGGTGGAGGACAGCACAGGCTGGGCTGGTTGGGACAGGGTGGGGGTCAGAGTGACACGGGACTGGGCAGGGGTGACCCTCTGGTGCCGTTCCCCCTGCAGCTGCCTGGTGCACCCTGAGCCGAGAGTGACCATCGGTGCCGGGCGAGGCACACCAGCACCTGTCCCCTCTGCAGGGTGGCCATGACCTCCTGCATGGCCGGGGAGTGGGAGGTGTTGGTGTGACCTGTCTGCAGTGAAGGAAACCCCCATGTGTGTCCCCACCACCCCATAGAGTCCTCCCCCAGCTACCCCATCACCTGGGTCATCCCTCCCTGGCGTGGGGTGGTGTCTGGGGGAAAAGGTCTGCCAGGGAGGGGCTGGCAGGGGTTGGGGGGGGGGGGCATCACACACAGGCAGGGAGTGAGGGCAGCAGGGTGCAGGCAGTCAGGCATTCAGGCATTGGGAAGCAGGGGTGAGAGGCTGGAGCTCCCCCTGAAACCAGGGATAAGTTAGGCATCCATGCTAGTCCCCAGGGCCACCGGGGGAGCGGGCTGGGGAGGGGGGAGAGGGTGTGTGAGGCTGTGCCTGGCACAGTGTGTGTGCCTGCAGGGATGGGGACCTGTGTCCCTGGGGGGAGTCAGGGTGATGGCAAAGGGAGGGTATCCCTGCTCCCAAGGTG
>NW_008652464.1:76301-81176 GCF_000695815.1 Acanthisitta chloris
GGGTGAGGGTTTCCTTCACATGTGTGCAGTTGCAGCAGGTGCCTTGCAGGAGTGAGGGTGGCTGCCCCCCGTCCCACCTTCCTGGGGTCTGTACTTCTGTCTGTGTGTCTGTCTGTCTGTGCCCATCCCACACCCACCCTGCCGTGCGCAGGGTCCCTCAGGGTGTGTGGCACAGGACCCTTGCCGATACCCTGTCTGTCTTTATTAGCCACTGTACAACGGGGACGGTGATGCCAAATAAAACCGTGATGGGATCCAGTGGTGTGGCTGTGTTCAGGGGTCTGTCCCGGGTGATGGGGCTGGGGGTCATGGTGGGAGTCACGATGCAGGGTCTGTGGCCACTCAGCGCAGCAGCCCCAGCACGGCCAGGGCAGCGCTCTGCCCGCAGACGAAGGTGCCGCCAAGCACAGAGAGGACACCCCAAGCGATGAGAGCAGCCCTGTGGTGACACAAGCAGAGACCTGCTGGGACAGAGCTGACCCCCAGTAACAGGCCACCCCTGTACCCCAGCTCCCCTGGGTGTGGGGCTCTCTATGGGGTCTCAGCCTCCTCTGCCATGCTCCTCTGCATTTCTCCCAGTGGATGGCTGAACAGCCACTCTGGCTCAACCCCAATGTCCACTGCAACGACACACAAAACCTGGTCAAAAGCCTAGCAGATGCCACCATGAGATCATTCCCAGCTGTGCCTGTGCCCAGTGGCCCCTTGAGGGAGCACAGACACATCCACCCTGTGCTTGGGCTCCCACATACCCCCTGCCACATGCTTCCACCCCTGCCTCCATCCCGGCTCCATCCCCAGTCCCATGGGTCTGCACCTCCCTGTTTCCCCTCTCCCCAGGCACACAGTCCTCCACCTCAGCCAGATACTAAGCCCCTGGGACACAGCACTCACCACCAAACTCTGCTGCTGCTCTGTCGCAGAGTTGTTTTCACCGTGCTCCTTCCTGAACTGCCCCAGGCAGGCTGGGACTGTCCCCTCACAGTCTCCATTGCCCCAGCTCATGTTGTCCCCTCTCCTCATGCTCTGGCAAGTCTCGCCAAGGGACATGTCCAAGACCTTGTCACCCACCTGGGTGCTCCTTGCTTGCCTCGCTCATCCTTCTAGCACTTTGGCACCCAAGGGGGAATGGTCACTCCTGGCCAGACAGCCACGGACCCCCCCCAGACACGCTCTTGACCAAGACCCCAGTGCCCTCGGGAGATGTCTCCACCTGCCATGGGGGACAGGACCCACCAACATAACCTTCATCCTCACTTGAACTCTGCTGCTCCCCCAGGGGCACCACAGATACATACACTTAAGTGCACACAGAGTGAACAACTGATCCAGCCTTGGCACCATGTATCTCTGCCCCCCAACCTGACAGCTCCACCCCAGCCCCCAGCAGGTGCCCCAGTGCCACCAAACCACACAGCTCTTCTGTCATATAAGTACCTGGGCACACCCCCAACACCCAAACACAACCTGGGCATAACCCCATTGCCTGGGCACACCCATGGTATCCAGGCACATCCCCAGTGTCTGACACCTCCCAGACACCTGGGTACATTCCTGACACTCAGGCACAGCCCCAATATCCAGGCACAGCTCCAGTAGAGCACTTCCCTCCATACCTAAATCCCTGTGCCCAGGTTGACCCCCCAAGTTTCTGCCTGGGCCATGGCTCATGGGATGCCACACTCTTCCCCTGCCCCTTCCCTTGGTCCCCACTGCTGCCGCGCGCGCAGACACTCACTTTTTGCGTGGCCCGAGGCTGTGGGTCCCTGTCATGCACACCAGGCACAGCCCTGCTGTCAATGCAGAAGCTCAGCTCCACTGCCATGGTACCCTTCACCCAGCCCCACTGCAGTGTTCCCCACAAGCACAGCCCTGCACCCCCAAAACAGGGGCAGGACAGGCCACCTACCACTGCAGTGATGCTCTTGGCACCGGCAACCTCCCTCTCCTCCCTCCCACTGCTCACTCTTGCCTGGGAAGATGAAGATGAAGAAGGCACTGATGCCCCCGATGAGCTCGATGACTTTGCCGATGTCGGGGACGAACAGGGCGATGGCGAGAGTTGCTGCCATCCAGGTGACTGTCAGTGCCACTCGGCTCCGCTGCTCATGTGCCTCAGACACGGCCATGGCTCTGCGCTTGGGGGTTGCACACAAGTCCTTCACCACCGATCTGGGAGAGGGGATCAGGGCTGATGGCACCCAGAGGAGCTGCACTGGCCAGGGAGGACAACCAGCTGGCCACAGCGACCTCACCTGCCCAGCAGCACCACGATGGGGTAAATGGTGACAATGGAGACACCGAAGAGCAGGCGGGCGACGATGACAATTGGGTCATTCCCTGGGTAGGACATCAGGACATCAGATGCCACAGCGTCGCCAAAGGTCAGGTAGCCATAGACTCCTGCTGACAGGAAGGGAGGGGTGGGTGGCTGTGCCAGTGAACTGGACAGAGGAGGCCTGAGGAGGATGGATGAGCCATGGGGAGGGGACCCTTGGGGAAAGGAGGAGGTGAAGGGTTCGGTGTTGGGGTTACCAGTGAGGGAGTAGATGAGCAGGCAGATGAGCATGGAGAGCACAGAGACGGTGACCCAGTGGGAGAAGCTCTGGTTGCGCATGCTGCTGTAGATGGCCACACATGCCTCGTGGCACTGCAAGGCAAGGGGGGATGGCACTGGGGCACCATGCAGGAACAACCCCCACCACCAGCATCCGTCCTCCCACCTGTGGGTGCCCTGCCCTGCTCTGCTCTCCCACCTGTGGGTGCCCCAATCTCCAGGGGCTTGTATTCTGCCCCACAGTCACCTCTGGTGACAACCAGGTCCCCTTCCCTGCAACCTCCCTCTCAAGGGACAGTGTCCCCATGGTCTGGGATGCCACAGGAGGCTGCCAGCACTGCCCTGGCAGCTGGGGCCAGGAGGACCAAGGTAACCTACCTGGAAGCCAAAGCAAATGGTGGGAATGACACTGAAGACAGAGGCCCAGGAGGAGGACCTGTGACATGTTGGAAGGAAGCAGGGCAAAGGGCTTGAGACTCACAAAAGCAGTGGGAACCTTGGCAGCATAAATTGTGCAGCCTGGATGCCACCATGGAAACTTCTTGCCCAGAGATTCTGGGAGAAAGGAGGATTGCTGGCATGCAAGCTGGGGCTGGGAGCTGCCACCCGACTACCACTACTGTGAGCTATCCCCAGCTTACACACATACCCACACACCCACACCCACACCAAGCCCAGGGCCACCCCTGCACTGCCTCCAGCCCTGCCCATGCCAGGAAGATGGGGGCAGGAGGGACATGGGACTGATCCCCTTACCTGGAGGGCTGGGGTGGTTCGGTCAAGCTCAGGTTCTCTGCCTGCAGGTGGTATTTCAGGATGATGACGAGAGTGAGGTAGCAGGCTGCCAGTGTGCCCAGGATGCTGCCAGGGCATGGGAGACCATCAGCACACAGCTGGGAGGAAGGGAGGGGAGGTCCCACGGCCCCACAGGTTCCCAGGAGGAGATGACCTGGGGTACAGGGTACACAGGAGTGGGCCACCACAGGGATGGCCCAGGTCATACCTGGAATACTTCTGGAAGCCAATCTCTCTGGGGACGGAGAGTGGGAAGATGATGAGGACACAGAGAGCCGAGAGGGTGAAGCGCTGGTCCACGTACCAGGGGGGCAGCTGGGGCGCCCCGCTCAGTGTCCCGTTGAGGTACAGGGAGTCACACACTGTGAGGGGCAGTGGAGGGTCAGCTGTGCCCTGAAACATGGCCCAAGAGGGTCGGGAGCATCACACCACGGCAGGACCAGGGAGCCCCATGCCCTCAGAATCCCCAAGAAAAGCCTGGGGCTCACCCCAGCCCATGTGGGACCACCTTCCCCTCACTCCCGAGAGCTGCTATAGCCCCAAGCAAGCCCCAAACACTTTGGATGGAAACAACTCACGTTTCTCCAGCTGGTCACCCACGACTCTGAGGAGGGCCACGGAGATCATGAAGAGGTTGAGGAGGAAGCAAACCTCACAGAGCTTCCCTGCTGCTGCCCCACACACCGCCCGTACCACCCCCTGGTAGGTGGGCTGGGTGCTGAGGGCTGCTGCATAGCCCAGCACCACCAGCCCACTCACCAGGAAGACCAGTGAGCCCTGCAGGGACAGAATCCAGCAAGAAGCATCATGCTGACCCTCTGTCACAGATGGGGTGGGTGGACACCCAGCCCACAACATCACCAGCCAAGTTGCCTTGTGGCCCTGGGTACCACAGGTCAGCAAAAGTATGGAGATACAGCCCTATGTGATCCTTTGGGTTTAGATTTGGGGGTTTGAGGTATAGAATCATAGAATAGAATCATAGAATCAACCAGGTTGGAAGAGACCTCAGAGCTCATCGAGTCCAACCCTACTGTGGTTACTAGCCCATGGCACTAAGTGCCACATCCAGTCTCGGCTTGAAAACCCCCAGGGACGGTGAATACACCACCTGCCTGGGCAGCACATTCCAATGTCTGATCACCCTCTGTAAAAAAAAAAAATCTCTTCCTAATATCCAACCTAACCCTTCCCTGGCAGAGCTTGAGTCTGTGCCCTCTTGTCCTGCTGCTGGTTGCCTGGGAGAAGAGACCAACCCCCACCTGACTCCAACCTCCTGTCAGGGAGTTGCAGAGGGTGATAAGGTCTCCCCTGAGCCTCCTCCAGGCTGAACAATCCTAACTCCCTTAGCATATAACGGAGCAGACACACGTTTTACTTTAGGCTGAGCTGCAACCCCCAAGGCGGCACCACCTGCCGGACCCTGCCCTAGCTGAGGTTGGGACGAGGATGCCCTGCCAGCTCCCCGAGCACCAGGTGAACCATCCCCGACATCCCTTCCCCGCCCGACGCCCTCGCCCCGT
>NW_008652465.1:0-2380 GCF_000695815.1 Acanthisitta chloris
CCCCTCAAAGGAGCCTGTCAGGGGGTGCCACTGGGGATGTTTGGGGTGTGCTGGGAGGTCTCTGGGGTGCAGATAATTCCCCCCCCCCATGTCCCTGTGGCATGTGAGTGAGATGTTCTTAGGGGCAGAACTTGTGTCCCCAGGTCTGAAGGGAACAGTGGTGCCACAGCTGGTTAGTGGTCCTGAATCTGCAGCACGGGCTGGGGGGACAACTGCCAAGGCCAAGAGGAGGAAAAAGGACATGGAATCAGGTGAGTGTCCGTGGGAAGGTCTGAGGGATGGGTGGGAGTTAAAATCCCCCCCTGGAGGGCAGGTCGGAGGGGTGGGTGGGAGCTGAGAGCCCCCTGAAAAGCAGCTCCATGGCTGTGGGTGCCAGCAGAGTCCTCAGGGAGTCTTTGGAGCACCTCTGTGTGTTGGGCACACACTTGCCCTGAGCCCAAGTGGGTCTTTCCATGCTCCTTGTGGTGGAGGAAGGCCCAGAGGAGGGAGGTGACATCCCTGCCCCAGGACCCCAGGACTTGTGCAGTGACAGACCCTCCCTCAGGGCCACTCCTGCCTCAGGACACAGCTCATCCTGGCGCCAGGAGGAACAGCCTGAGGAAGACTCCTGTCACCTCCTCACAGAAGAAACAAGGTGAGTCTTGGGGACAGGGAAGGTACCTGGAGCCAGGGGGTTGTGCCACTGTCAACCCTGGGCTGTGTTTGCTTGTGCTTGTGCCTTTGCTTGGTGCTTTCCTCCCTGTTAGGTTTAGTTTTTCACCCTGGAAAATGGTACAAATCCCTCATTTTCCCCTAGGACAGATCACATCCATCCCCACCCCACAGCCAGCCAGGGCTGCTGTGTCTCCCAGTGGAGGGTGTGGGTGCTCTGGGGGGTGAGATTCAGGACAAGCCACATTGCAGTGTCCCTTCCCTCCTCCCTGCAGGCTGTAACCAGGTGCTGGACGAGTCCCAGGTGTCCCTCTCCTTCCAGGACTGGCTGGCCAGTGTCACCGAGCGCATCCACCAAACCATGCACTACCAGTTTGAGGGTGAGACTGGGGTGAGGCCTGCAGGGAGTTTGTTTTGCCCTGGGAATTTTGCTTGGCTTCAGTTCAGCTCAGATCAAGGGGAGGGAGGGGATTCTGTCCTGCCCTGCTCAGGTGAGGTCCCACCTCTGCAGCTTCCAGCTCTGGGGTCTCCCCAACATAGGGAGGATGTGGAGCTGATGGAACAAGTTCAGAGGAGGCCACGGAGATGCTCCAAAGGTGGAGCAGCTCTGCTGTGGAGCTGGGAGAGCTGGGAGTGTTCAAGAGAGCTGGAGAGGGACTTGGGGCAAGGGGTGGAGGGACAGGACAAGGAGGAATGGCTATCAGGTATCTTAAGGATGAGTGTCAAGAGGATAAGGGATGGTTATCAGTGATGCTCAGATAAGGGACAACAGGCACAACTGAAATGTGCGAGTTCCACCAGAATATGAGGAAAATAGGAGGGAAAACCTTCCTTTGTGGGTGACAGAGCCTTGGAACAGCTCCTTCCCCTGAGCCCTGTGCTCCCTGTGCCCCCTCCAGGCCGTCCCGAGCCGCTGGTGTTCCACATCCCTCAGACCTTCTTCGAGGCGCTGCAGCAGCGAATCTCCAGTGGGAGCAGCAAGAAGAGGCTCCCCAACTCCACCACGGGTAAAACGGGGGAAGGGGGAAAGGGAGGGGAGGAAAAAAGGGGGAAAGAGGGAGGGAAAAAGGGAGAAATAAAGGGGGAGAAAGCAGGGGGAAAGGGAGAGGGAAAAAGGGAAAAGGGGTAAAATAGGGGGGAAAGCAGGAGGGAAAAGGGGAAAAATAAAGAGGGGGAAAGCAGGGGGAAAGGGAGAGGGAAAACAGGAGAGAAAGGGAAAAATAAACGGAGGAAAGCAGGAGGGAAAAGGGGAAGCAGAGGGAAAGGGAGAGGGAAAAGGGAAAGAAAGGAGAGGGCTGAAGAGGGATGGAAGAAGGGGAAAGGGAGAAGGAGGGATTGGGAAAAGGGAGAAAGGGATGGGGAAAAGGGGGAAATGGGGAGAAAGGGATGGAAAAAGGGAGGGGAAATGAGAAAGAGGGATGGAAAAGGGAGGGGAAATGGGGATAAAGAGGGATGGAAAAAGGGAAAATGGGGAGAAAGAGGGATGGAAAAGGGAAAATGGGGAGAAAGACGGATGGGTAAAAGGGGGGAAAAGGGGAGAAAGAGGGATGGGAAAAAGGAGGGGAAAATGAGGAGAAAGAGGAAAAAGCCCCTCAAGTTCTACCCCCCTCCCTGTCCACAGCCTTTGTCCGCAGGGACGCGCTGCCCCTGGGCACCTTCTCCAAGTACACGTGGCACATCACCAACGTCCTGCAGGTGAAGCAGATCTTCGACACGCCCGAGGTAAGGG
>NW_008652466.1:0-276 GCF_000695815.1 Acanthisitta chloris
CCGGTGCGCCCGGTGCGCCCCGTCGGGGCTGGCGAGCCATGGATTTTCGGGGCAAGAAATACGAGCGCGGCAGTAACTGGTCGGACCCCGAGGTGGTGGAGCTGCTGCAGCTCTGGGCCGACGAGTCGGTGCAGATAGAGCTGGAGAGCTGCTTGCGCAACCAGCACGTCTTCAACCGCATCGCCGAGGTGCTGCGGGAGAAGGGCATCCACCGCACGGGCGACCAGTGTCGGGAGAAGATCAAGAAGATGAAGCTGGAATACCGGCGGGTCAAGG
>NW_008652466.1:373-7240 GCF_000695815.1 Acanthisitta chloris
GCGTGATGGCCCAGCAGGTGCTGCAGGGTGGCATGGTGGAGAGCTACCACCACCAGTTCACCCCCTCAGCCCTGCCCTTCGCACACTCCCAGCACCCCGAACTGATGGAAATCAAATGTGAGGAGGTGAACTCTGATGACCACTGCTTGACCCCAGAGCCCTCACAAGCCATGTCTTACCAGCAGGGCTCCCCTGAAGAACAGGAGATGGAGAGAGCCTTCTTGGAGAGGGCCCAGAACGACTCTCCCATCTCCAGGGTGGAGATTCCCATTGAAACCAGTGTTTCACCTTCAGGTAGGGATAGCCTTTTACATTCCAGCATAAGGTTTCTGCCCATTTTCCAAAGAGAGAGATGCGTTTTCCCAGTGCGGAGGTAGACACCTGGTTTTCACACTGACGTTCGGATCCTTGTTTTTCCACGTCCCAAAAAAGCTTTGAAGTATCTACATTCGTAGTCTTCTGGCCTTTCCCTAAATGTATCTTGCCAAAGGTAAATAAAATCTAAAATTGCTGAGCTGGGCTAAATGTTGTGGATGGAAACCAATGGGCTGGCATGTCTGCCACAAGCTGGGCTAGGCATTTGGGCATATAAAGCTGACAGTACTTACCTTATTGAAAAAACCCAACCAATTGCATGCTCTTTGGTATCATTTGAACATAACCAGGGCTGTCTGCAGTCCTCATGCTGAATTGTATCAGGAGACCCTCGTCTGCTGTGGTTACACTGGAAACCTGCAGGTGAAACTTTCCTTGCGTTCTTTTAAAATGTGTTGCAGATCCAATATTTTTAGGACACTCAACGATGAGGAATACTCAGGGAATAGTCATTGTCTGGCTTTCTAAGCCGTTGACTGGGACTTGGAAAGAAGATGTTTTTGAAAGTCACTGGCAGAAACAGCGTATTTGTTTACAGGAGATGGGACTCCTGCGCTGAAGGTGCAGTTGGCCATTGCCTAGCCACCAGGAAGGGTACAGTCTGGAAATCCTGGGGATCACAAACCTGTCTGGGACAGGTTGATGGAAGAGCATGACATGTTGGAGAAGAAGAGAGGTGAAAACCAGTGTGAGGTTCATGTCTGGGACCAGGAAGAAACACGACATCGTCTTCACTGTGGTGGTTGCACAGCTAGACCAGTTGAGGGAACTGATGATCATCCAGGTTAATACAGAGGCTGAGAGTAGGGCTGGGGCTGGCAGCGTCGTGGGCTGCCCAAGGTGTGATGTTAAACTAAAAACCAATTCTCGAACCTCAAGGTTTTACTTTGCTTTTGTTCTGTAAAACCTTTCAGCAGATTGAAGGCTGTTCCTAGGCCAGACAGGGGAAGGCAGCAAAACATGTCCACACCACTTTGCTTGCTGCACATTTACTTTTTCTTCCTCACTTTGATGTATTCACAGGTTTCAGTGAGCCCAACATGGCAAACTCGTCACGGATTCAGAACGTAGTTCCCCGGCCTGGCTTCTCTGCCTTGCACCGGCTGAGAAAGAAGCGGAAAGGTCAGCGTGTGCGGGACCCGCTCGATGAGCTCTTGCTGAAGACCCTGACATCTCAGCGGGCCATGGAAGAACGCTTCTTGCAGATGGAAGAGCGCCGGTTCCAGCGGGATCTGGACGTGGAGGAACGCCGGATGCAACTGGAGCAGCGCCGGTTTGAACTGGAGCGGGAGCATGAGTTTCGCATGTTCAATGTCTTTGCTCAAATGCTCAGCATCCTGAAGCAGAGCCATAGCAGCTCCTCCTCCTCTGTTGCTATGCCTCGGGGCTTGGACTTCAGCCAGGCACTGTCCGAAATTGAGGGAATGGGAAGAGGAGGGGGCAGCCTGCAAGAGATGAGGGCTCGGCCGCTTGCCAAGAGGAGGGCTGACATGCACGGCTTGTGTAGCCCCAGCGGCTTCCAGAGAAGCCCCTATCTCTCTGCTCGTGGCAACTTTGCCAACCTTTTCCATGGCTCCACTGAGGAAGGGTACAAAGCTTATCATGCTGACAAGTATGATGAAGACAAGAACCCCAATGTGAGTAAGAGCCTCAAAGTGTTTTCCTGGCTTGGTTGCTGTGAAAAAAGCTCTCTTAGAGATTTGCTGACACGTGCTAATTGTTTTTGGGGTTTTCTTTAATCTCACTAATACAAGGCAGGTCAAACTGTTTGTTTGAGGAAAAGACATTAAAAGTAGCTTTGCAGATTATCTAGATATCAAAGATGAACACTGTGTTCAGCTCGGGTTTGCACACTCTGATTTCCCTATTGGGTATCGAAGATGAACACTGTGTTCAGCTCAGGTTTGCACACTCTGATTTCCCTATTGGGGTAATAATAGCAGTAGTAGACCTTGAAAGATGTAGGAAGTCTGCAGGAGCAGAGCTCATGTGCCTCCTTCCACCTTTTCCCCTCTATTGCCCACTGAAGCCTGTCTCTGATTATCAGATTGTATCCGATAATTGCAGGTGACGGAAGTGGGAGGCACAACAACTAAGTAGTAGGCTTTTTTTGACATTAGTTTTAACTAACACTCAGCACTTTTTTTGCCTGTTTACACTCAGCTGCTCCGTTGTAAGTAGCTCGTCGTAGCCCTCTTGTGGCACGAAGGCTGAGTGTTAATACTTCATGGCAAATTACTACTGTAGTAAATATAAACAACAGTTTATATGTGGATTCCTTTTCATGAGATCCTTCCTGCAGACACTGACCTATTTGAGACCTATTGTCTGTGTAAGAGGTAGCTTTTTAAACACGAGCCTAAAATTGGAGCTGTACGTCAATGAACATCAGATGTACAGTTGCTGAGATTTTCTTTCACGGTTTTAAAATTTATTTACCCTATCTCTTCCAGTAATGAAAATGTACTAGTAGATTTGAACTCTTCAAGGTCTAATGCCATACTATATGTATCTTTCCAAGTCATAAACCTGGAGCTGTAGGGTCATCTCTCCAGAGGGGAAAATTCAATGTTTTAACCACTTTTCATGTCTACATGTTTATATGGTTTCTGAGCAGATCTGTGGAGTGGCAATGTCTGGTAAACAGATGATTTTAGATAAAGAAACTTACCCCAAACCTTCTTTAAAACTGCTGCAGAAGGGTAAACCTGGGTTTTTTTCAGTGTTGTTTCAGGGTTTTCTTTTTAGTCACATACACCAGAGAGTGAATTCAAGATTAAGTTAAACATATTCTGTAAAGAAGTACAAACCATTAGTAAATACTCATTCACAGACAGTTTATTGACTAAGCAGAGGAGTGCTTGGGATATCTATGTAAACACCCACACAGAGATGTGTGTCCTGAGTTATATGTGGTGAAGTTTATGTGAGCTGTGTTTTGGCTTTTCCTTGGCAAGCTTTTTTTAGGCAATTTAGTGAAGTGATATCTAAGGTCGTGTACTTAGATGTTTTATGTGTCTATAAACAATACATTGTTTCTTTTTCCAGGGTATAATAAACTTTGGCACCAGTGAGAATAAACTTTGCTTTGACCTGATGTCTAAGCGGGTAAGTTCTGTTCCAAAAAGAAATGCTGAATTTGCTGTGTGGTTGCTCCTCAGTAACTCCTAGAGTTCCTGTTGTTGCTCAGGTTCCTCTGGTAAAGTTCTTCACTGTGAACTGTGTATTGATTGGAAGCCACTTTTGAATCTAATGATTTGTACATGTATTTATAGTGGTTTTCAAGGAGGATAAGAAACGTGGGTGTTTTTCCCTTCCTCTTCATGATGGGTTTCCCTTTGGGGATGTACTTGGTTCAGATAACTAAATGAAAATAAGATGCCTTTTATTTTTCCCCTGCTGACAGTAAATGATTTAATACAGAATCACAGGATCAGTCAGGTTGGAAAAGATCTCCGAGATCATAAAGTCCAACCTATGACCTAACACCGCCGTATCAGCTAGACCATGGCATGTCCAGTGTCTCCTGAAACACCTCCAGGGATGATGACTCCACCACCTGGCTGGGCAGCACATTCCAGTGTCTAATCACCCTTTCTGGGAAGAAATCCTTCCTAATGTCTAACCTAAACCTCCCCTGGCACAGCTCGATTCTGTGTCCTTTCACCCTGTTGCTAGCTGCCTGGGAGAAGATGTTTTGAAATTAGTTTTGAACTCTATTAAATAATTTCAAGGGGCTTCACATGTGTCCCTTTTAAAGTCACACTGTTTGGACACCTGGCTCTGAACTCACCTGGAATGTGCCAGAGTGACAGCAGTGAGTGGTGGCAGCTCATGACATCTCTCCAAATCAGACTGGGTCAGCTGTTCCCTGCTGGCTTCGGTCAGCCGCATCAGGCAGAGGAGTGAAACACACAGCACAGCTGCAAAAGTAGAAGCAGCCAAAAGCAAACAGCAGAACTGTGCTGTGGAGGGATGTTTCCAGATTCCCATTGGAATCACTGCCCAGGTGGCTCTTTCTCCTCTCTGTAGCTGTTTGTGGGGAGGGAAGGTGGCACAGGGTTGCACATTCAGCCGCTGCGGTCCGAAGTTTGTGGTTGCTCCCATTCCACCAGTTCCTAGCCTCAAAATGTTCCTTGTTTTATTTCTGCCTGCCACTCCACTGCCTCGGGGGGATGCTACCCCACCTCTCGGCCTTCCAGCTAAGAGAACAGGTAAGGCAGACCTTCTGCCTGCATGGAGAACGTGCCTTCTAGGCTGTGTAGGTGGTGCCTTCCTTCCTTGGCTGTCCTTTCCCCGACACTAACACCAAGCCTGCAGGGAGTAGTGCACAGGGAGATGGTAGTCAGTGGCATCTTAAGGAGCCTTTCTATGAAAATGAGTTGAAACTTTGTCAGCTGTGGTATTCACACTCTCAGCGACAAGCTGAACAAAGATACTGTTGCCAGCTCTCAGTCATCGCAGATTGGAGCTGACAGTATGGGTTTGCTGAACACAGCACCAGCTGGGCTTGTAGGCAAATAATTCTTTGCTATTTGGGACAATAAATGCTTACTGTTAACACTGAATAATGCACCCAATTTCTGTCTTCAACTTCTGACCCTTGAATGAGAGAATGGTTTGTGGCATGAGGTCTCAGATGGTCTTCCTTTCATTTAGCCCATCTGGTTTCTTAGCCCTTAACACATTATGTTTAAGGGTTCTCCTCTTATTATTGCACAGTCATTTTTGGCCCAGTCTGCTGAGATGTTTCATGTTCCATTCTCTGGCTAAGTTTAGGAGAGAGACCTAAGGAGGAGGCACAGTTCTGTGCTACATAGGCTCCAGGAACATCTACCCCTGGATAAAGGAACTTTAATGCTATAATATCAGGTTGTAATTCTGCATGGGACAAGGACAGTGTCTTTAAACTCCAGAGCTTGGCACCAGTTATTAAAACACCTCTATCAAATGTTGTGGCTTTGTTATCATGTATGAAAGTTTCACACTACATGTTGAATTTCCCTCCTCCTTTGCACTATCACCTACTCGTGTCCCTCCCACCTTTACCCTTAACTTAGAGGTTTGGTTTCCATTAAACATTTGGATGGTACATTTGTTTGTTCCCTTGTTGTTTATCTAAAATGTCCTGTTCTCCCTGCCTGTATCTATTGCTTTCCCTTGCAACTTCACAGGCCTGGATTATGTGAAACCCTGATATTTACAGCCTTGAAAATACTTAGGTAAAAGCAGTGTGGATACTTTGTCTAAATATAAACCTTACAAAGGACTCCACTGTTCAGGTGAATTTGTCTCTGAGATCAGAATGAAATCCTCGTAAGGAACAAAGTGCCCACCCTGGGCAATAATTATCCAGAAGATAATTTGATTTTTCTCTTGTCTTTTGAAAGCTCAAGTTATGCTTTAACACTTACCAAAACTTATCATAATTATAGATCTGAGGGAGCTCAGTAACTTGGAACTGAGACATAAATGAAAACTAGAATTCATTAAAAAGTTAATATATTGAAAGTTTAGTAAAGAGAATATGTATCTGTGGTTCCAGTTCCCTGAACTTTCACAATTGGAACTTACCTTTCCGGCTCTTACCCTCAGAGCTTGGGCAAAACACTCTTGGGGTTGCTTCATTTGCTGACAAAGTCTCCTGCAGGCACCATAGCCATGGGCACCATGTGTGTTTCCAGTTCTGCATCCTTTCTGCAGAGCTCTGTGCAGTGAAGGTTTGGCTGCAAAAGCTTAGCAGAAGCCCATAAAACCTGAAGTTATCTCTGATCAGTTTGCTGGTCCTTGCTCTCCAAGCTGCATTGATTTTGATGGTCAGTGGCTTTCCCAATCCAATTTTCCAACTGTGGAAGTTGCACTCGTGTGTGTCTGTGCAGGTATGTGCCTGTACATGGATCCCATCTGTCTCCATGTTTCCCTTATCTGTCACTGTGCTTCTAATGGTGCTTCTCATTGCTCCCAGCTGACACAGGCTGATATGAATCTGATGGAGCCTCCTTTGCTTCAGTATCCTGACTGGAAGGGACATCTCTTGTAAGTCTTCTCTGTAACCCTTCTCTTTTTGACTGTTTAATAAGCAGAATGGACAAATGCAAACTGTTTCTGCTACATTCACTACTTAAAACTTTTCTAGGTCATGTAACCATCTTTTTCTTTGTAAAACTCTGCATTAGCTGTCCTACCAGTTCACCCAGTTAAAAATCCTTTCATGTGAGAGAAGATGCAAGTTTTCTAAATCAAACACAGTTTTAAAAGCACTGTAGACATTAACAATTTGGGTAAGTCCAAACAGTTCTTTGAAACGTGGGTAACACTTGAGGATATTAGTCCTTCTGTGCATGATTAAAGCTCATCAGAAGTGCGTGTGCCACTATAGACATTATCCATGACACCTCTGCTGGGGGCAAAAGTCACATCTTTGCCTGGGCCTGAGCTGTCCTGTTTTCTAGCTATTTTCACCAGCCTTCACTGTGACCTGACTTTCTTTCC
>NW_008652466.1:7253-8338 GCF_000695815.1 Acanthisitta chloris
CTCAGCCTCTTGGAGAACAAGCTGAATCCCTCTGTGTGTTTTTCAGTTTGCGGGAGGAAGTGGCTCGATTTTTGACCTATTACTGCAAGGCCCCTGCACCTCTCAAAGCAGACAATGTAGGTAACCCTGTGGCCATTGGTCTCTGTTCCAGTGTACTGCTGGTAAAATGTGTCAGTTTATGGCTTTTTAAACAAATGATTTGGTAAGAATGCAGCGTTTTGTCGTGTAAATGGGATTGAGTCTTCATTTCAGCAGCTTTTGATGTACACTTCAGGTCTGCTGCGTATTTGCCTCATGCTTTACTTCTGTGTGCCAACTCCTCCTGCCAGTGCTCTCAGTGGGGCTTATGGTTTCATCTCCTTGTTCAGCTCAGGGACCTACTATGCCTGAATCCCTCAGCCTTGACAAAGAGTGGCTGTTGTTTCAATTGGGTTTAATTTCATCCCATTCTGCTGTTACACCTCAGGACGAGGATTTGTAATTGAACCAAGAGTTAGTTTGGCCTGTAAAAACAGACCTTTTCAAACTTTGTGACAGTGTTGTAAGGAAGGCATGAAGTCTCTGCAGACTTGCAAGAGATCCAGGCTGGATGCAGGTGCCTGTGGAGATCAGGGGCTCCTGCCTCTGCTGAGCAAGAAGCTGGTGCAGCTGTAGCTTTCCTGGCTGCAGTAGTTCACCAAAACCCCAAACTTCATGTGCACTGAAGTTACCTCTGATCAGTTTGCCAATCACTGCCTCACCAAGGGACCACATTGTGCCTGATACTTGGCATGAAACTCATGGTACCTGCTAGCATTTTTGTTCCAGGAGCAGGACTCAAACCTGTTCCTGCATGAGACAGTGGCTTCCACTTGTGCACAGATTTGGCAGGAGGTCAGAGCTGGTGTTGCCACAAAGAAGCAATAACACATATTAGCTCTTGAAAAGTAGTTTGCTTGCTGCAGTTCAGAACTGCTGCCTAGTTTTTTCCCTACCTAAAGCCTATTCTTTTTCTAAACTACTTATTAGAACCAAGAATGACACTGGGACAAAGTGTCTCTAAAGCAAAGAACAGGATGAAAGTTATTTATGGTCAAAGTGGGATT
>NW_008652466.1:8369-15873 GCF_000695815.1 Acanthisitta chloris
AAAAATTATTTCAGTGATATTGTCAGGGATTATTGTTTTATAGTGTTGTCTTTCTATGTACAGATTTATCACTGGGTTCTCTCTTCTGTAGGTGATTGTTCTAAATGGCTGTGGCTCTTTATTCTCTGCATTAGCTACAGTCCTTTGTGACCCAGGGGGTAAGTGGATCATTGGAACATGGGTTTGGGTTTTTTTTTTTTCTGGGAAATAATGTGTTGCTTTGTTTAAATAATGTTTGAGAGAAATGAAGTCATGGAATTGGCATTTTCCTACTGCAAAATTCTTGTTACCTTGAAGATTGTGCTGTGAATTTCTTCATCTCCAAGGTCTGCAGATGTCTGCACTCACACTCAGTGCCTGCCCTGTCTGCCTTCACTGGGTTTGTGGTGCCCTGTTTTAGTTTGCTGGGCTAGGTATGGGCTAGACTCACGTTTGCCTGGCTTCTTGCAGAAGTTTAAAGAATGAATGTAGCAGCAAAATGATGGAAAAGGCAGTAACATTGCAGTGTTTCCAGAGGGCACAGCTGTGAAAAAGCTTTCGTGTTTAGCTGAAGCACATCAGGAGAGAGAAGCACTGTGACCTGCTGATAACCACGTTTGTTTCCTTGGTTCCAGAAGCTGTTCTGATTGCTACTCCCTTTTATGGTGGTATTACCCAGAGTGTCTTCCTGTATGGTAATGTCAAGCTGGTGTATGTCTACTTAGACAGTAAGGTAAGATCTGAGGGAAGGAAGTACCAATCTCTGTAGTTAAAAACCAATTGATACTGGAAAGTGCTGAGCTTGGGAACCTCTGAAAGCAGTTCTTAGAGCATGTTTATTGCTGGGAAACTGGGCACATAATTTGCAAGATAACTCTTTGAGGCCATAAATCTGGATTCTAGTTTTTCCTTTTTCATGTATCTCACTTCCAATAACAGCTCCTGAGAGGAAAAGAAATCACAATTTAGAGCCTTGGAGAGAGAAGCATGTACTGTCCTACTAAAGATGGCCCCGGGGGTGGGAGAGCAGATGAAGATCTTGCATTGTTTTAGTTATTCAAGGCTAACCAGAGAGTTCTGTTTGTGGCCAGTCTGTGATGGCCATTTCTTTGATTTTATGTATTCATTGTTCTCTCTGGGGTCTAAAAGGATAAGGAGATGGTTGCTAGGTCATTATTGTTGGGGTGTAATTTCCTTTCGGGGGTTGACTCAAGGCAGACTGGATGGAAATAACTTACCCTTTCTTATATTTTTGATGTCTTTCAGGTCACTGGAACGAACACTCGACCTTTTCAGCTCACCGTGGAAAAACTGGAAAAAGCCTTGCAGGATGCCCGGGCAGAGGTGAGTTTAGCTGAGCTTCACTTTACCACTTAACTCTACAAGATATTGGAGACATCATGTCCCACAAGTGGCCTAAAGGTCAAAGCCTTTTCAAAAGGTAGCAGCTGACCTTTCAGTTGTCCTTGCAGACCACCTGAGATGAGGCTGCTTGCAGACTCAGGGGCAGTCTCAAAGGGAATCCCTCAGTGCCATGTCTGTGCAATTCTGGTCACAGCAGAAGGGATAAACCAGGAGTACCAGGCCGTCCATGAAGTGCTGGTACCCATTCATATCACCAAAATAAAAGTCTTGGGGTATACACTACAATTTGAGACTACTCAGGGTTTTCTCTCCAGGGAGGCCAGCTGAGTTACCCCAGAACTGACTGCTCTGCACACCAGTGCAGGTGAATCCACTAAGAATGCTGAGAGGTTTTGCAGGAGGGAGAGAGGTGTAAATCTAGAGAATAAAATACAGGTGAAGATCACTTTTCTGAAGTCAGCCTGTGGGTTTTGACATTATCCCAAGTCCCATATATGTTTAGCTGCATCTTTAGGTCATTACCAGCTGTGACATCTCTAGCCAAGTGAGCTCTAAATGAGCACCCTTTGCATGCACCTAACTCAAATTCTCATCTTTCTTGCCACATTCATGGACAATCTTCAATAATTTGGTATTTCCCTATTGCTGCTACAGCTCAGGGAAAGTGCTCCCATGCTGGTAACACATGAGAGCATCTCTCTCATTCGTTGGTTGACCAGATGGCAGTGGTGAAAAATCACGATGGAAGCTTAATGGGAATCTTGTCACACTCACTGTTCTTGTAGAGGGACTGAAAATTTATCCCATTATGGGTGCTCTCTTAATACTAGGCTATTTGTATTCTGCAGGGTGTCACTGTAAGGGCCTTAATTCTCCTGAATCCCCAAAATCCCCTCGGGGACATCTACTCCTTGTCAGAGCTACGGGATTACCTGGAATTTGCTAAAAGGTATGTCAGTTTGAAAGGCTGAGGCATCCTGAGTCAGATACAGCTTCCAGAGTCTAGTGGACTACTTGCAGCCTCTGAATTTATCTGTGCATATCTTTTAGGTCAGGCAAACAGTCTGTTCTTCACACACAGTGGTGGATGTAGGAGAGGGCACTGCTGAGAACGTGCATGGCCAAGCAACTTACATCAAGGAATGGGAGGGGGTTTTTTGGTAATCCTAGCAAACACCATGGTGCTGTGCTTCCCTGGCTGGAAACTGATTCCTTTCCTCTCAGTTTCTGTGTGTGTGTAAAGACAAAGAAGTAGATGAAGTTATATACAGTACAAATGTATGTAGTATATACAGTGTATGTAGTGCATGTAGCCAAATAAGTATATGAACTTCCAGACAGGTGTGTCCTCATATACAGCTGTACCACGGGTCACCTCTCTAAGAGTCAGGATCTGTGAGATGCTGAGTGGATGATGATACAACTTACTCTAGATGGGTGGTACACACAGGAATTGATTTTCACCAGTGCATTGCAAATGACTGTATTTTTTGTGTGGTTGTATGGCTACAGTGGGTGACAGTTAAGTGACAGATCTCAAATCACTTCAATGTACACAGAACAGACCTGAGTTGAGAAAAATTGCTTTACTTCTGCAAAATCTGGCATCCCCTCTTCTTTATACAAAGCAAGTATCTGCAGGCCTGAACTTATCTCTGCTTCCAAACCAGGAGCAGCTCCTTTTGTAATCTCCACTTTGTCCTTTTGCAGACACGAATTGCATGTGATAGTAGATGAGATCTACATGCTGTCAGTGTTTGATGAATCAGCCACGTTTCACAGTGTCCTAGGCATGGACAGGTAAAATCAGCTCCTACTTCCCTGGCCATCTTCCAGTGACAGTTCAACAAGATGCCTTGCTGAGAACTTGTGACTGGAAGTTAAGTCATGAGCTGGCAAATTCTGAATCTGCCTTACACTGAGTTCTTTTGTTATTTCTTTTCAATTTCTGAATGGCAAATGCATTTTGTCCTGTGCAATCCTAGCAAGCAAAAAATGATAGTTAGCTTTGTGTTGTGGTATACCCAACGTGTGCTTCAGTGTTTGGCTGTGATAGTCCCTGAGGCTGGAAGCAGATGTTTCATGTGTTGGAAGTGAGGCTTTTCTTCCTGCCTAAACATTGTTATCTCTCTCCCATGTTTCTGTTGATGCCTGTAAAGACTTTCTGTTGCTGTTTGCTTTTTTTTTATGCAGCAGCCATGGATTGCAGTCTGGTGTTACAGACTGGGTATTGGCTTTTATTGGGCATTGTTTCCATGAGATGAAAAACTTTTCAGTTCTTTGGAAAATAAGGTGTGGGGTTGCTTTTGGTTTTGGTTGGGGAGGTTGTTTGTATTTTAAATTTCTAGTCTTCACCAGTGGTGCTGTCTTTATTGCTGTGCTCAGTTGCAAGGGCATAAAATCTGTTTGGTTAAGTGTTACCTCATTGTTGCTGGGCTTGGATGTCAAAGAAAACTACTTTTGATTCTAGGCAAATACATTGGCACAGGCCTCATTTCTAGCATTGTACATACAAGCTTCATATATTCAGGAGGTCTGTGCATGAAATGTAGCACTTGTAAGCACTGTATGTCTGAAATATGGAAAGATTCTGTCTCAAACCACTTCCAGGGAGTCCCTAGCTTCTAAAGTTAGGCTGCATTTGAATTTCCCCTGCTTGACCCACGCTACAGGGCACACTGTGTGCCATGGTGTAATGCTGCCTCTCTGTTTCTGCAATGCTGCACTGGTCATCCAAAAGCTTCAGCACCTATGACACTAACTGCCCATCTACATCCTTCTACATACAGATTGCCTGATCCACAGAGGACTCATGTGATGTGGGGAATAACCAAGGTGAGTGTTGGTTCTTGTTGTGCTGTGGCTTTGTGGCTGGTGGTGTTGTTCTGGGGTCCTCAGGTTCTTCATGCTGGAGAGATCAAGGTAGTAGTTACAGGATTTCAACCTTCCTGTGTAATAAGGTAGTCTCTCTGTGTCTTCTACAGGATTTTGCTGTTTCTGGGATTCGTTTTGGTACTTTATATACAGAGAACCAAGATGTTGCTAATGCAGTGTCTTCCTTGTGTTACTTCCACGGGGTTTGTGGACCTGTCCAGCATAAGGTTGCACAGCTGCTTAGGGACAGAGGTGAGTCAGTAGCCCATGTATGATCCTCTGCCATTCTGTGTGTCTTGGTACCTGAAGGATTCCCTCCCCTTACTTTCCCAAGCAGTCTCCTGTGTATACAGCATGACTGACAGTCTCCTGTTACCCTGAAGCTCCCCACGAAACACGAGGCTGACAGCTCTACGGAAAAGGACCATTTCTGCAGGGCTTCCAGTCAGCAGAATTAGAGGAGCAGCCTGGGAGAAGAGTGGTAGCTATTTGGAGCAGAAACAACAAACACAGGCTCATGGGCTGAGGGGAAGGGAAGTGGATTTCTGACTCTGCCTGGGATGGTGTGCTAACAGTCCTCAGCAACTAAGCACTGTGGATATAGGGAAACTTCCTCAGGAAGGTCAAGAGGATGTTCTCCTGCACAGACATGGACATGCTAAGTAGTTCTTGCCTGTCTTTTTTCTATTTGAGGAAACAGAAACGAGAAGAAGGAGCTGAAGGGTGAAATGGAAAAAGACACTTGTGAGAGAATCTTGAATAGGTCTGAATACTTTCTCAGTTTGTGATTCTGTTCTTTATCTTCTCCTTCTGCTCAGACTGGATCAACCAGGTGTACCTGAGGGCCAACCATGCCCGCCTGAAGGCTGCCCATACGTATGTGACTGATGAGCTGAAGACTCTTGGGGTCCCTTTTCTGAACCGCAATGCAGGCTTCTTTGTCTGGATTGACTTCCGAAAGGTTGGTCGGCCTGGGCCGTGGGGGCGAGGGCAGGCACCTGGTGCAGCTGCATCCAGAGGGAAGTGTAGCACTGTGATAGGCATTTTGCTTTACTCATCTGTTGTCTGAGGAGGAGAGGGAAGGGCTGCCACGTGTTCTGGTCTGCTCCTTTCCTTCCATCTATCTGTGCACTTCCCTCCCTGCAGGGATCTTACTGCTCTCAAGCCACTTTCCTCCCCATTTCCTCCTTTATATCCCAGCTGCTGTGCTTCAGAGGTAAAAAGTGTCTCCCCATGGCTTTGCAGACCTCATGGGAGTCACAAAGTCCTGAGGATCTCACTGGGTTAGCCTGTATGTCACTAATATCTGGCCTTTCTGATGACTCTCCTAGTACCTTAAGGCAGGCACATTTGAGGAGGAGATGCTGCTCTGGAAGCGTTTTCTGGATAACAAGGTCCTCCTGTCCTGTGGAAAAGCCTTTGAGTGTGGTGAACCTGGATGGTTCCGCATCATCTTTGCTGACAAGACCCACAGGCTACAGTTAGGTGAGGAAAGTTCTCTTATCTTTTTTCCCTCCCACTAGAATTTTGGCAGCACTGTTCCCTTCTATGCTTAACCTGTTCTTATGGTGGTGGTGGTGGTTGTTGTAGTTATATATTATATTATACTGGGAAAGGAAGGAAGGAGACCGAAGAGTCCTGTTTAGTCCAAAAATTACCCTGCAAATTGACAAACACAGACAAATAAATTGCCTTCATTGTCCTGACAAAGGTGGAAGGAGGCATCATGGAAGCCTGTGGCAGGTGGCAGAAGCAGCTGTACCTGTAGGCACTCCTAGCACGGTGGCAGAAGTGTTCCCTGCACTGTGCTGCCAATACATTTCAGTGCTCACCAGCAGGGATGGACTGCCAGGAACAGGAAGGCTGCAGAAAGAACATCTCTGTTCAACTGCCTCTCCATCTTTGGTCCATCATCATAATCATCATCATCATCCTCTTCTCTGTTTTTCCTCCCTTTGCTTCCACACTCCTTTTCTGGATCTGGTGGATCTGGGGACACTTGCAGCTTCAACTAATCCCCTAGTGTTTCTCCTCCTTGTGACCACAGGTATGCAACGGATCCGCAAGGTTTTGGAGGAGCGGGAGCAGGAGCTCCTGGCTGAGGAGAAGGAGCAGCCTTGCCAGTCAGACCAGGATGGCAAAGCAGACAGCACCGATGAAGTCATTTTCGTGTCCCGTCACCAGGAGCCTTCCTGTGCCACCAGCAGCTCCAGCCTTGGCGACCTCATTGGCCTCCTCCAGCAGCAGATGCGCTCATCTGACTGGCTGCAGAAAAACACGGCCGAGCAGTTTGCTCAGGACAGGCCAGAGATCTACGAAGTGTTCAGCAAACTGGTGGGGAAGCAGTAAGGGTCAGTGTGCCTCCAGGGGTGTCCCTGACCCTGGGCCCTAACAGCTCAGCAGTGACTTCCAGTAAATCATACATTTTCTGTACAGCAAGAAGATGACTTTGTAACTCCCTCCTCTTTGCCCTGTTGGAGGTCTCTAATTAGTACTCCATAGGTGTATTCCTTGGACTGGGGGGAGGGTAAGGAATGGTGGGAATCCTGTTTGCCTGCTGCTCCCTGTCCCGCAGCATCACTGTATTTTGTATTTTATTTCTAATGAATATGCTCTTAACTCTCTTACAAAGTCCTGTGGTGTCATTCTTTATGCTTCCTACTTCCTGCTTTTCAGGAAGACAGACACTTGAGCTCACTAAAATGTGTAGTTTCCCTTCTCCTGAGTGATGATTGGGTATAACTGTTTTGGGGCTGGAAGATGACTGCTGCCACAAAGAGGTGTTCTGGGGAGATAGAACCCAGTGTCACCCCTGACCCAGCCCCAGCGAGGGGGAAATCAGCATGTGTATGGGTTCATCTGCATGAGTGAGGCTCTTAGGGCCATGGTCAGCTAGACTGAGTTCTGTAAACCTCTTTGCTTTGAGTTGGTTTCCAGTCTAACCTCAGTTCAGAGAGTATCCAACTCCCTTGGATGGTGAAAAGTTTTTGTTTCTGTTCTTTTTTATGTCAGTCCTGGGCTGCATCCACAGGAGTGTGGGCAGCAGGTCAAAAGAGGTGATTCTCCTCATCTACTCTGCTCTGGTGAGACCCACCTGGAATACTGCACACAGTTCTGGTGTCCTCAACATAAGAAGGACATGGAACTGTTGGAGCAAGTCCAGAGGAGGCCACGAAGTTGCTAAGAGGACTGGAGCATCTCCCCTGTGAGCACAGGCTGAGGGAGTTGGGGCTGTTCAGCCTGGAGAAGAGAAGGTTGTGTGGAGACCTCAGAGCAACTTTTCAAT
>NW_008652466.1:16062-19939 GCF_000695815.1 Acanthisitta chloris
TGGATGAGCCTTGAGCAACCTGATCTAGTGAGGAGGTGTCCCTGCCCAGGGCAGGGGATTGGGACTAGATGATCTGTAAGGTCCATTCCAACCCCTAAATTCTATGATTCTATGATATTCATATAAATAAATAGCATCCTTTGGCCTCTTGGCAGAATGTCCACAAAAGGACTAAGGATGGAGAGGCAGTTGAACGGAGATGTTCTTTCTGCAGCCTTCCTGTTCCTGGCAGTCCATCCCTGCTGGTGAGCACTGAAATGTATTGGCAGCACACAGCAGGGCACACTTCCGGCAGGAGTGCCTACAGGTACAGCTGCTTCTGCCACCTGCCACAGGCTTCCATGATGCCTCCTTCCACCTTTGTCAGGACAATGAAGGCAATTTTTTGTCTGTCAATTTGCAGGGTAATTTTTGGACTAAACAGGACTCTTCAGTCTCCTTCCTTTCTTTCCCATTTTGAGACAGTGTTTTCTGTAGGCTGGTGATAGTGTTTGTGCTCTATCATCATCTGTTCTTCTAGCTGAGCTTCTTTCACAGACACAGAGCCCTTTGATTTCTGGTACTATAAAATTTAGGGTGTCTTAAAGGAACTGAAGCTGGTTTTCTCTGTATGCATATTAATGCAGAGTTGAAGGAAATTGCCCATGAGAACTGAATGGAAGTGCACCTTTCCCTCCTGTGATTTGTTCTAATAGCAACCAAGTTTCATCTTGGAGGCATTTTGGAATCTGTTTATGCAATGAGTTAGAGAGGTGAAAGATAAAACTCGGGCTAAATTCTGTGCTGTCAAAGCCGTTGGAATTTGCGGCTCACAAGTGAAGAACCATCTTCTACTATTCTGATCAAGCTCCAATATGAAGGGACAGTGCTGATACCACCAGAAGTTCACTTCTGGGCCCCTCAGTTCAGGAGGGATATTGAGGTGCTGGAGCAGGTCCAGAGAAGAGCAATGAGAGCACAAGTGGCATGAGGAGAGGCTGAGGGAGCTGGGGGTGTTCAGCCTGGAGAAGAGGAGGCTCAGGGGAGACCTTCTCACCCTCTGCCAATCCATGACAGGAGGGTGGAGTCAGGTGGGGGGTGGTCTCTTCTCCAAGGCAACCAGCAGCAGGACAAGAGGGCACAGACTCAAGCTCTGCCAGGGGAGGGTTAGGTTGGATATTAGGAAGAGATTTTTTTTTTATGGAGAGAGTAGTCAGGCACTGGAATGTGCTGCCCAGGGAGGTGGTGGATTCACCATCTCTTTTTCTCTGGGAACATCCAGCAGATCATACAGCTGGGCTGAGTGCTGGGTGCTCCCCCAGCCCCACAATGCCCCAGTTTCTTCAAACCTGCCTCAGGGTCACATTATCATTTAGACTGACAGTGTCTCTGCAGTCCTCCTGCAGTTACCTGGTGACAGAATCTCTCTGCTGTTCTCATCCTACTGCCAGAGTGGTGCATCAGCTTCATCAGAGAGATGGTGGCACACAAGGGCTGAATAAGAAAAAAACCTCTCCTGGAGGAAGCTACGTGAATCCCCTGAAAATTTCTGCATCTAAAGACGTGCAAAAGGGTAAAGCTGTTTTAGCACTTCTAATTACACATGTAGCTATATTTGTAGGATTGGCTGATCCTACAGGAGATTGTTTTGGTTATTTCTGAGGCAATTCAGGCTGCATAATGGAGAACAGGGCAAGGTAACCTGCAAGGAGATATGTACAGAATGATATGTGTTCCATCTGAGGAAGTCAGTGGCAAGATATGCTCATGTTCTGTTCTAATTAATGCTTTATTTATTACTGGCTTACATAAAACACTGGCAACTGACTGAAGACAAGGTCCTAGATTATCTGCAGCCAACAAATGTACTAAAAAGAGTCTGAAGTGGTTATAAATACTTTTTGTCCTCGGTTTGCTGGGGTTGGCTATTTTTAGCAGATAGCCAGTCGACCTTATCAAAATGAAGAATCAAAAATAGTCTGGAAAAACACTGCAAGGAAAGGCTATTTTTAGCTCTCAGTCTATTCCCTGCTGCTATCCAGCAAGGTCTGATGGCACAGCTCATGCATGAGTGCTTAGTTATTCTAGGAGAATGCTTGTCATGACCTGTTCTTTCCCTGAATACCTCACTGCAGAAAGCCTTCAATTGATTAAAGATTAATGCATCTGCAGACCATGACAGCTGAAAGCTTTAGGGAGGGGGAATGTACACTGACAGAGGGTTTCTATCTGCATGTTTCTGCCACATTACAGTTTGTTTGGAGGGAACACTTGCCTAACTGAATCGCCCCATGGCTCACATCCTTCAGTGGGGGGTGTTGGAGCACAACTCCAAAGTATGTTTATGTTTCTTTTTCCTTTCAATCCCAGAAGGCATTAGAGAAAGTAGAGTCCATGAAATTATAGAATCATAGAATTTTAGGAGTTGGGATGGACCTCAGAGACCATCCAGTGTCAACCCCCTGCCCTGGGCAGGGACACCTCCCACCAGAGCGGGTTGCTCAAGGCTTTAGCCAACCTGGCTTTGAACACTGCCAGGGTTGGGGCCCTGGGCAACCTGGGGAGTGTCTCACTGCCCTCACAGGGAAAACTTCTGCCTAAGATCCAACCTAAATTTCCCCTCTTGCAATTTGAACCCATTACCCCTTATCCTGTCCCTGCAGCTGCTGACACAGAGTCCCTCTGTAGCTTCCCTGGAGCCCCTTCAGCTCCTGGAAGGTGCTCTGAGGTCTCCACACAACCTTCTCTTCTCCAGGCTGAACAGCCCCAACTCCCTCAGCCTGTCCTCATAGGGAGATGCTCCAGTGCTCTTAGCAACTTTGTGGCCCCCTCTGGACTTGCTCCAAATTATGTTGAGGCACCAGAACTGTGTGCAGTATTCCAGGTGGGTCTCACCAGAGCAGAGCAGAGTAGAACAGTTACAGACATCAATCACTGTATTGGCAAGTGCCATTCATCACAAACCAGCAGTACTGGGGGTGCATGATGGGCTGGCTCAAGAGATAAAACCATACAATTGGCTGCTGGATGCAGTTTATTGATCAGACTAGTTATAACTCAACTGATATAAATGAGGGTATTGTTTAGTCGTAAGACTAAACCAGAACAGTTAGCCAATGACCTGGTGTTATAATATCCTGCTTTCTCTTGAAACAGAAACTATTTCATTTGGTTCTGTACCTATGGCAGTAGCCATTAACAAATTTTTCAGAAGAATGAATTGAGCTCTGAGTTTTTGGTTATGCTATGCCATAGGTTGAAAATAAGGAGGGAAAGATGTCCTCAAACCATTAGTTTTCCACATCATAGTAGCCTTTTAAAATTATCTCTTTTTGCTATAAAGGTGTTTGCAGAACATGCTGCTTCCAGCAGTGGCTGCAGAAGGTGCACCATAGTCTCACAGCTGCCCTCCATGTGGAGACACAGCAGCAGGAGGTTCTCTGAGTGTTTCTCTTCTGTATACCCATCACTCCGGGTGCTGCATGCGACAGCAGCCAAATGTATGGAGTGATGGTAAACCCCTTAAAAACAAACTCCAAATGACCCCCAAAGAGCCATGGAAGGCAGGACACGAAAGGGCAAAGCAAAGAGAGGTGAAATATCTGATTTCTCGTGTGCATTTATAAAAATTGATAGCCTGTTATCCAGATGCTGATGAATATTCTTACAAGCTATAAATGGCAACCTGGAGTCTAAAAATAGCTGCTGTGCCGCAGACTTGTCTGGCTCAGCTACATCACTGGAATATAAACAGGCTCCCTGATGTGGTTTCAGGGAAATCTCTATCAAAACAGACTACATCTTCCATTTCTCTGGCTATTCTAAAACCCAAGAGCTGATGCTACTTGCGTTTCTTTAATTCTAGCCTTTAATAAAATCGCACCGAGTCCCAGATTTC
>NW_008652466.1:19975-21946 GCF_000695815.1 Acanthisitta chloris
GATTTCAGCTCCAATTGATTGGACGCAGTGTCTCCTCCCTGGCTGGCGCTGGTGACCCCCCGTGCCCCTGCACGTGGAGCACACAGTGTCCCTGCCACGGACAGGGCTGTGCATCCATCCCCTTCCCGGCTCACGCTGCCGAGTCCCGTGGCTGCAGGGATGCTGCGCTCATCCCAGCAGCCCCAACATGTGAATGGTGCCCTTTCCAATTCACAAAACCGGGCACGGTCCATTCACCCTCCTGCGGGAGAGCTCCTGCCTCTGCTTTGTGAATGGGGCAGTTCGCAGCTGTTTGAGGCTGATGGGTTAAACATTATGTGCGCTAACAAACCTCAGTAACTCGTGCTTGGGAGGGGGAAAAAAGCCCTCGGGGAGAGGGTTGAAGATATAGGAGTGCTTTGAGGTCTTGGCTTTGAATGTCAGGGGCAGGATGAACACGGTAGCAGGGAGTCTGAGTGCCACATCACCTGCTATGCAACGTGTGTGAGGAGAGGCTGAAAGAAGGAAGAGAAAGCTCTGCAGTGGCAGCGTTTTGCCTTTCTTGTGGGAGGACTGAGCTGCCTCTGTGTGCACGTGGAGAGCTTTGCAGAAAACAGCTTTCCCAAGGGCAGGTGAAGTGAAAGAGAATTAATCCATTGCTGACAGTCAAGACTGTTTAAGGACACTGTACTCTGTATGTGTGACAGAGAGAGACTGTTCTGAGGTTTAGAGCCAGAACAGGTACAAAGCCCTATCCTTTCACAAACATACATTACAGTACACCATCACCTCACCAGCACTGTGTACATCACATCACAGCATCATTGTACATAAGCTAAAGAGATATTAAAATGGCTACAGAAAAAAATTGAGGAGGGGAATAATACATTTCTGGCCAGCAAAAGCTTACTGTGAGATACATGTGGGGAACCACCTAAGATTCCAGGGGAGAAGCAGAGCTGGCCTGCCCTGCAAAGGCAGCAAAGAGCAGGCAGCAGGCTGGAGCTGCTTCTGGGCCAGAAATCAGATGGCTGAAGGGGCTGCAGCAGGAGAACTTACCGGGGCAGAGCATCACTAAGCTCTGCCAGCCCTGTGGCTGCTGCAATGTTCCCTGGAGATCTACAGCTTTACGAAACAGAGGATTTGCTCCTCCAACAGCTTGTATCTGTCCTCAGCTTGGAAAACTGTTCACTTGATAAAACTCTTTACTGCTAAACTTTAAAGGCTGAAACAGTTTTAAACTGTTTACAGATGACAGATACAAAGTCATCACTGTTTCTACCCCAGTGGCATGGAGCATAGTCTGCTGGTATCGGCTCAGAGAGCAGAGAAAGATAAAGAACATTGTTGCAACATGCAAGGACACTACTCTGCTACTGCTGGAATGTTTTCACTGTGCTGTTGCAGTGTGCACTGTTTAGCTGCAGCATCAAGCTCTGCTTTGAAGACAGGCTGAGAGAACTGGGGTGGCTCAGCTCAGAAAAAGGAAGGCTCCAGGGAGACATTAGAGCAGCCTGAAGGGTGTTTATTTGAACCTGTTACCCCTTGTGCTGTCACTGCAGCTCCTAACACAGAGTCCCTCTGCGGTTTCCCTGGAGCTCCTTCAGATATTGAAAGGTGCTGTGAGGTCTCCATGAGACTTTCTTTTCTCCAGGCTGAACAGCCCCAACTTCCTCAGCCTGTCCTCATAGGGGAGATGCTCCAATCCTTCAGACCGAAGGAGAGGAAATTTAGGCTCAATATTAGAGAGTTTTCCCTGTGAGGGCAGTGAGACACTGTCCCAGGTTGCCCAGGGAGGCTGTGGCTGCCCCAACCCTGGCAGTGTTCACAGGCAGGTTGGATGAGCCTTGAGCAACCTGCTCTGGTGGGAGGTGTCCCTGCCCAGGGCAGGGGTTGGGGGTTGATGATCCCCAAGCTCCTCTCCAGTCCCTGTGGTTCCATGGCGAGCGGCAGTGCCGTGTCACGCCCCGTGCCGCCGCTGGGCGGCGCTGC
>NW_008652467.1:0-210 GCF_000695815.1 Acanthisitta chloris
CCCCCCCGGGAACGGGATACCCCCGGGAACGGGACACCCCCGGGATGGGAGCACCCCCGGGATGGGAACACCCCGGGATGGGATACCCCCGGGACGGGGCACCCCCGGGATGGGAACACCTCCGGGATGGGAACACCCCCGGGATGGGAACACCCGTGGGACGGGAACACTCCCAGAACGGGAACACCCCCGGGACGGGACACCCCCGGG
>NW_008652468.1:0-447 GCF_000695815.1 Acanthisitta chloris
AACTGCAGTCAGAGAAGCTCTGAAGAAAGATACATTCATATGTAAAGGTAACATTAGCTAACCTCAGTTTATTTCAGTTAGAGATAACTGCTCCAAGTCATAGTTCAGCGTAAATTAAACTAGGAACGTTTTCTCTTTTTAATCTTGGACTGATTTTATGTTGGGTCTTTGGTGGGTTTGGGTGGGGTTTTGGGTGTTGTTTCTAGGGGAGACTGGAACTCCATAAGTGGAAAGATTCAATTCTGTAGCAGAAATCTGGTTAACAACAGGTGATAAAAACCTGAAAGTTTGTCAAGATGTTTTCCTGACATTATCTACTGGCCTAACAAAATATTTTTCTTTGCTCTAAAAACTTTGCCTTTTGTTAAGGCACCTCCTCTGCGGCAAGGTAATCTCAACTCATATTTCTTTAAACAAGTGCTATGGCTGAAATTAAGTGTAATTACT
>NW_008652469.1:0-942 GCF_000695815.1 Acanthisitta chloris
TCCCATCCCCATCCCAATCCCATCCCACCCCACATGCCACTCACCCGCGGCTGCACCTCCTCCTCGGAGCGGAAGGCCATGACGAAGGAGTGGCCCATGGTTCCATGCACGGGAATTCCGTAGAGTTTTCCAGCCAGGATGTTGCTGGTACAGTCGAATCCTGGGAAGAGGGACGGGAGGGACGCGCAGGTGACGGCACGGCCGCGGAATTCCCGGGAGCTGTGGGACAGCACTCACCCCCCACGTAGGAATACTTGGAAGCAGAGAGAGCTCCGTCCGGCCCCTGTGCCCGGCGCAGTCCCATCTCCATCAGCTTCACGTCCGGCCCGGCCAGCAGTCGGAATCGGGCGGCGTTGGTGGCCACCAGGCTGAGGGGACAAAGGGACAGGTCACATAGGCTGTAGGACAGCACATGGGTGAAGGGTTGGAGCTCCGAGGTCTTCCCAGCTTGGGTGATGAGTAGGGATCAATGTGGGGATGGGAGGGTTGGCATGAGGAGGTGGATGATGTGGGAATGTTCTGGGTGTAGGTTGGGATCAAGGGGAGTTGGGGAGACAACCAAGGGGGAGATGTAGGGGGATAGGGGAATGAATCCCTTGGAGGGACCTGGGGGACAGGAGAATCCTTTGAGATGACCTTCAGGGGCAGGGACATCTCTCTGAGGGACCAGAGGGATGGCAGAGACCCCTCAGGAGGACCAGGACAGCTCAGAGGGGACAGGGACATCTCTCAGAGGGACTTGAGGGACAGCGGAGACACCTCAGAGAGAGCTGGGGGACAGGAGAACCCTCCCAGGAGGAAATGTGGGGGGACAGGGGAACCACTTGGACCTGCAGAGGACAGAGACATCTCTCAGAGGGACCTGAGGGACAGTGGAGACACCTCAGGGGGACCAGGACAGCTCAGAGGGGACAGGGACATCTCTCTGCGGGCCCCGAGGGA
>NW_008652469.1:980-2863 GCF_000695815.1 Acanthisitta chloris
CCTCAGGAGGACCAGGACAGCTCAGAGGGGACAGGGACATCTCTCAGAGGGACTTGAGGGACAGTGGAGACACCTCAGAGAGAGCTGGGGGACAGGAGAACCCTCCCAGGAGGAAATGTGGGGGGACAGGGGAACCACTTGGACCTGCAGAGGACAGAGACATCTCTCAGAGGGACCTGAGGGACAGTGGAGACACCTCAGGGGGACCAGGACAGCTCAGAGGGGACAGGGACATCTCTCTGAGGGACCTGAGGGTCAGTGGAGACACCTCAGAGGGGGCAGGGACATCTCTCAGAGGGACCTGAGGGATGGCAGAGACACCTCAGGGGGACCAGGACAGCTCAGAGGGGACAGGGACATCTCTCTGAGGGACCTGAGGTGGCAGAGACATCTCTCAGAGGGACCTGGAGGACAGGGACATCTCTCAGAGGGACCAGAGGGATGGCAGAGACACCTCAGGAGGACCAGGACAGCTCAGAGGGGACAGGAACATCTCAGAGCATCCTGGAGGACAGGGAGACCCTTCAGGGGACACAGGGTAGAGCTGAAGGACACTTGGGGGACACTGGGGCCCCTCCAGCAGGACAGTGCTCTCATGGACAGTCCCTCAGAGAGGACTTGGAGGGTCACTGTCCCTCCCAGTGCTGTGTCACCCCCAACCCCACCCACTGTCCCTTCCCTGCCCTTCTCCAGCTTCCAGCTGGATTGGGATCATCCCCATCCCACCTAGCATAGCTGACCAGGCACAGCAACGTGGTCTCCAGCAGCTGCACCACCAGCAATGGTCCCTTCACCTGCAGGAATGGCACCTGTGGGGACACCAGGGTGGGGACAACAAGGTGGTGACATCCCTGTCCTCCTCAGGAAGCTGATGGAGGGAGCAGGGAAGGTCTCCAGCGTATCCCACCTTGGCAAAGACGACAGAACCCTCTGGCATGGCTGAGATTGTCACCTCAGAGGCATCCAGGGTGGCCAAGTAGTCAAAGAAAGCATCTTCCACGGTGCTGGGCAGGACGGAGCGCAGGTAGGCCACGTCTGTGGGGACACAGCTTGGTGGCACTGGGGTGGGTGGTCCCCCCCAAGAACCAAGTGGGGCTGAGGGGACATCTCATGGTACCCCCAGCCTGGAGGTCATGGGTGGCACAGCCCTGGTGGTCACCAAGTCCCCTCTGAGGGAGGTAGGAGCAGTGTCCCCCAAGTGTCCTTGAGGGTTGTGGCCACCCTGTCTCCTCTGAAGGGTCTCCTTGTCCACCAGATCCCTCTGAGAGATGTCTCTGTCCCCCCTAAGTCCCCTCTGAGCTCTCCTGTCCCATGTAGGTCACCTTGAGGGATTCTCCCATCCCTCCCAGGTCCATCTAGGAGGGTTCTCCTGTCCCCCAGATCCCTCTGAGAGATGTCCCTGTCCCCCTTAAGTCCCTTCTGAGCTCTGCTGTCCCATGTAGGTCCCTCCAAGGGTTTCCCCCATGCCTAACCAGGTCCTCCTAGGAGGATTCCCCTGTCCCTCAGGTCCTTCTAAGAGATGTCCCTGTTCCCTGCAGCTCCTCCCAAAAGTTTCCCCCATCCCTCCCAGGTCCACCTAGGAGGGTCCTCCTTGTCCCCCACATCCCTCTGAGATGTCCCTCTCCCCCTTAATTCTCCCTGTGACCTCTCCTGTCCCCTGCAGGTCCCTCCAAGGGTTTCCCCCATCCCTCCCAGGTTCATCTAGGAGGGTTCTCCTTGTCCCCCAGGTCCTTCTGAGATGTCCCTGCCCTGTGTGAGCTACCCTGGTCCCCTGCATGTCCCCCAGGTCCTTCTAAGAGATGTCCCTGTTCCCTGCAGGTCCTCCCAAGTGTTCCCCCCATCCCTACCTGGTCCCCATAGGAGGGTCTCCCTGTCCCCCAAAC
>NW_008652470.1:0-438 GCF_000695815.1 Acanthisitta chloris
TGGGGGGTCAGAAGGAATTTTGGGGGCTCGGAGGGAATTTTGGGGGGTCTGAAGAAATTTTGGGGGGTCCAGGGAGGACATTGGGGTGGTCAAGGGACACTTTGGTGGTTCTCCCCCCTTTTTGGGGTCCCCCATCGTTTTTTGGGGTCCCCATCATTTTTGAAGGGTCTTCCCCATTTTTTGGGGCTCTCCCTCATTTTTGGGGCTGCTCCTGCCATTTTTGGGGTCCCTCATCATTTTTTGGGGTCCCCACATTCTTTGCCATTTCTCTCCCTTTTTTTGGGTCTGTCTCCCCCATTTTTTGGGCTCCCCCATCATTTTTTGGGGGTCCCCCATGGCACTGCCATGTGTCCCCCCCATTTTTTGGGGTCTCCCCTCGTTTTTTGGGGTCCCCCCGATTTTTGGGGCTACTCCCCCCCCTTTTTGGGGTCCCCCCTT
>NW_008652470.1:541-985 GCF_000695815.1 Acanthisitta chloris
TCACATTTTTGGGTTCCCATTCATTTTTTGGGGTTCCCCCCCATTTTTGGGCCTGCTCCCCCTATTTTTGGGGGTCCCTCCGATTTTTGGGGCTCTCCCCCCCATTTTTCGAGCTCTTGTCCCCATTCTTTGGGGTCTCCTCTCATTTTTTAGGGGTCTCCCCTCACATTTTTGGGGTCCCCCCTCGTTTTTTGGGGTCTCCCCTCGCTTGTTTGGGGTCTCCCCCCATTTTTTTGGGGTCCCCCCAATTTTGGGGCTGTCCCCCCATTTTTCGGACTCCTCTCCCCATTTTTCGAGCTCCTCTCCCCGTTTTTTTGGGCTCTCCCCTCACTTTTTTGGGGTCCCCCATCGTTTTTTGGGGGTCCTCCCCGATTTTTGGGGCTGCTCCCCCCATTTTTGGGGGTCCCTCATGTGTTTTGGGGCTGCTCCCCCCATTTTTTGGGG
>NW_008652471.1:0-208 GCF_000695815.1 Acanthisitta chloris
CACGTTGTTTATGCTGAGTGTGACAGCTCTTTGGGGGGTTGGAGCTGCTTTTATTTGCGTGCAAACCAAAGGGTTTTTTTCTTTACAAAACTGCTCCATGGTATCAGCAAAGGTGAAAACTGACTGCAAGGAACTGAGTGGCAAATGAGTCTGAAATCAGAGCAGTGGTTTGAGTTCAGGAGGTTTTACACCGGGCAGACCTCTGGGG
>NW_008652471.1:250-2011 GCF_000695815.1 Acanthisitta chloris
GGCCCAGCCCCTGGTTTCTGGTTGGCAGTGCAGAATGCCTGCCTGCATCCTGGTTTGGGATATGGGACCTGGGATTGAGTAGCTGCTTCTGCTTGAAATTCTCTGTGTTCCAGAGCTTGAGTTTTTTCCGTTCAGATTGGATCGAGGGAGGAACTTGCTGCTCACTGATCCTCAGTATCACTGTCCTACAGCTTGTAACCACCTGCTGTGTTGCCCCAGAGCATTTACTCTTCATTCATGCTTAAAATGAGTTGTGGCCCTGTCCTCAGTTCTGCAGTCTGATACAGAACCAAACTGCAGCAGCCAAGTCAGTTTGTGGTGACAACTGAAGGGTGGCCACAGGGTGATTCAGGTTGCAGGGCTGGCCTGGCTTATGCTGCTGTGTCTTGAGTTGTGTTTAGCTCAGTACTTGTTGCTTCAGCTCCAAACTTCACTTTCAGGTAGAGGCTTCTCAGCCTGTGGCACGGTTCCTCCCCCTTGGACACATCCCCTTACATCCATGAGTGCTGAACAGCCTCACTTGCAAATATTCCACTGTTGCAGCATTTCCACATCCCTTTGTGCTTTATCCTCTGTGCTTTCTGTCCCTGCAGGCTGTTACCAGCAGCTCTGATTCTCCGAGTCCTGGTGTTGTGGGAGGCTCTGAAGAGTGCAGGAGTGGAGGGTGGTGTGCACAACTGTCTGTGTGGCTCTGTAGGCTGCACAACAAAGTACAGGGAACAACACCAAGCTGGTAGTTCTTACAAAAACCCCACAAATAAATGGGTGTAGGATCAAACTTAGGTTATTTGTGGTGATAATATGAGCTAAATTGTGCTCTTGGGAAAACGCATTTCATTTCCACTTGTTTTTTCTGTCTTTACAGTTCAGCAGTCACTATAAAACAACATTTATTCCATTTTGAAAGGCTTTTTTACACTGGATATTTTTTCCTTCGGAATTTAGCTTTCTGACATTTCATCTTTCTTAGCTTTTGTGCCTCAGAGATAGCTGAACCAACCAGGAAATGCACAGAATTAGCTCCTACACTTACATGGAGCAGAAGAAACTGCCTCTGACTAGGAGTAGCTTGCCGTGGTGAAAGGAGAAAATCAGCACAGAACTCTGTGACTTTCTGGCTGCTGATGTTTGTTCTTGTTTGTAGATACATGAAAGGTCGTCTAACGTGTGAGAAGGTCAATGCAGCTGTTCAGGAGATAAACAGGGCTGTGGTGGACAAGTACAAGATCTTGCATCGGCCTCCGAAGTCGATGAGTATGCCAACAAGAACCCTCTACCAAAGGTTCCTTGAAGAAGAAACTAAGGATACGAAAGGTATTTATTTTTCCTTAGTTAGCACCGAACTCTGAACGCTTGAATATTGCAGCACAGGTATAATCAATCATACTGCATTTTTTTGCAGTGTTTGTCACTGAAGAGTTATCCTGTAACTGATTTGGTCACTTTGAATGTTCAGAGGTTGAATTTATAATCGCTTCAAGTTCTGGAAACTCCTAATTTGATTACCAAACTGTATAAACTGTGTTTTCAATTTTGAAGCTAGAATGGACATGAACTAGTAGAGATTTGGTCTGAGGTGGGAGAGACAGGTCTGTCTGATAACCCTAAGAAGTCTTCTCCACTTAATAAAAGCATAGAGAGACTGAAAAATCAACCAGGATAACTTGCAGCTGAAAAGCAAGTTGCACTTATAGGTTAGTTTTCCAAAAAATGTGTGGGACAGTACATCTCTAACATTAAAATCTCCTTTTTGACATTCCT
>NW_008652472.1:0-2747 GCF_000695815.1 Acanthisitta chloris
CGCACGTCTGAGACCCCTCCTGCCTTTAGGACTCCTTCGTCCGGCCGGTCTGCCCCGAGGGCTCGCTGGACGCCGGTCCGGAGAGCCCCGAGCGGCTCCGGCGGGAGATCGAGCAGTTCCAGGTGGGTCCCGGAGAGGGGATCAATCGGCCGGACCCAACCGCCCGGGAGCGGCCCGGGGTCCGCAAGGCCAGCTCTGCTGCGAGCTCGGGGGTCTGTTCTTGGACTGTGAGCCAGAGGCGGTGGAGAGGGGGAATCCCATGGAGACGAGAGCCTGTTCTGAGATCCAGGCTCATTCTCAAAGCAGCAGCCTGTGGGGTGGCACGATGCCTGCAGGGACTTGCCGTCTGATGGTTCTTCTCACAGGAGCTTTGCAGTGTTCTGGAGCAAGACCATGCCAAGCTACGAATGGCCAAGGAAGCTGCAGAGGAAAGGACACGAGAGCTGAGGAAAGAGGGAGAACTCCTTCATAAGAATCTTGAGCAACAAATGTTTTTAAAGAGAGATGAAGTGGCAGCCCACCAGGTTGGTGGTCAGAGGACGTGTCTTAGGCTTGGAAAGGTGGCAGGAGTTGCTGCTCTGAGATCCCTTTGCTCTGGATCGGGTGGAGGTTTCATGGGCAGTGCTGTGGCCATGGATGAACAGCTGTTGTCAACGCTCAGGAGCCAGGGCAGGGCTGCAGGCTGCCAAGAGCAGGAGAGCGGTGTGGGTGGAGTTGTCCAAGAACAACCCTGTGCTCTAAACAGGGAGTGTGCTGCAGCTTCCTGTGTACCGGTGTTCCCTCACTGCCCTTTTCTTTCCTTCCAGATTGAGGTTTTTGCAGCACAGGAGGAGAACAAGAGACTGAGTCAGGAGAAGCAGGTCCTGAAAAATAAACTGGAAGAACTGAAAAAGAGGGTCCCCAGGGAAGATCCTGTGAGGGTAACAGAGTGTATGTGGGCATTCGGGTCTGCTGTCAAGGGCACAAGCCTGGCTGGAGAGGCTGTGGGTGAATGCAGCTGGGCTCTGTGTGACAACTGGCACAGCTCCTGCTAGCAGGTGGCTCCCCTGCCAGCACCAGGAGCTCCAGGCATGGTTTTGGGACTCCAGTCACAGCAAGAGCCTAGGAGAGACTCTGCTGAGACTCTCCAGCTGCTTATTTTGAGCCATGAGCTTGTTTCTAGTCTGTGGATTGGCAGGGACATGCCCTGTGCAGGGTCTAGTCTTCTCCAGGTGCTGTCTGTACTTGAACCTAGATGCTGTCTGCCTTACCAGAAAAGAAAATGGTATTTAAGGGGCTCATAGCAAACAAGGAGGATGTGAACAAGCTGATGCTCACCCCACTGATCCGCTACCCGCTGCAGGGGGGCTCGGCTCTCATCACCTTTGAGAAAGCAGAGGGTAAGTGTGAGAAGAGCATTGCCCTGGCCAGGTGTCCTGCTCTGTCCTTTTGGGGCCTGCCCTCCATCCCCTCACTGCGCCAGGCTTGGTGCTGCCCCTGCACCTGCATTGTGTGGAGCTGTGTCCTTTCCACAAAATGTTTCCCGTGCCGTGTCCTGCCCCTCCAGAGTGCAGGGAGTGGGCAGTCACTCCCCTGTGCTGGGGGCTCTCCATGCTCACAGTGGCACAGAGGATCGTAGAGGTGAAGGAGCACGTGGTGGAGCTGAGCTGTGGGGTGGAACTGGAGGAGCTTGACCAGTGCAGAATGCGAGTGCAGGCAGCACCGGTGGAGATACCACTGCCATCTGCCCTGGAGGTAGGGCCTGTGGGCCCATGGCTCCCCGTGCCACATAGCTGCCCTGGGCACACTGCTCACTGCCTGAGCCTGCCTCTGCCACGGCACTGCTGCCAGGGCACTGCTACCAGTCCCACTCAGTGCTGATCCCCTAAGCTCAGTCCTGCCCTGGCACTGACTGGCCTGTGCCACCCACAGATCAAGCTGGTTCAGAGCAGCAGGAGCATCCTTCTGTCTGACCTGCCTGCCCTGGGCATCCCTGAGGAGGCAATGCTGGACAAGCTGGAGCTCTTCTTCAGCAAGACGAAGAATGGGGGCAGCGAGGTGGAGAACAGGGAGTTCCTGGACAACACTGGCCAAGTGGTGCTGACCTTCACAAAGGATGGAGGTGCATGGGGCATGCTGAGCTTGGGCAGCTGGCAAGGGGAGAGCAGCCCAGCCTGCTCTGGGGGGAAATGGGTCGCCTCCTGAGAGCAGATGAAGCTGTGTCTGGGCTCACTCCCAGGCAGAGTGAGCCTAGGCTGTCCTGCCACCCTTGAGGCTGTGCTGGTGCAGGTGAGCTGGGCAGTGCCAGCCTTTGTGCCTGTGTCAGGGATGTAACCTCCCCTGCAGCTCAGCTGGGGCCTGGGCATCTCAGGGCTTTCCTCTGTCTGCAGTGGCAGAGCACCTAATTGAGAGAGGGCACATCCAGGTGCCTATTGGCAGAGGAAAATACAAAGTCAAAATATCACCGAGCATGAGTGGAGCCGTCACTAACCTGCAGGTAAGGGTATGAACCCTGTGCAAGCAAGCACCTGCCAGCCCGAACCCCTCTCCCTGCAATGCCATGTAGCTAACCCCCAGCTGTGCCCAGCTCCAGCCCTCCCGCTGCCCCAGGACTGTCCTGCTCTCGGGTATCCCCGACGTGCTTGGTGAGGAGTCCATGAGAGACACCCTGGAGATTCACTTCCAGAAGGCCAGCCGCGGCGGCGGGGAGGTGGATGCTCTCGCCTACGTCCCAGCGGGGCAGACCGGGGTGGCCGTGTTCGTGGAGG
>NW_008652473.1:0-9576 GCF_000695815.1 Acanthisitta chloris
ATAGCTGCACACCCAGGAACCTTCCCCTGGCTTGTCCCAGTGCCCAGGCAGCTCCTGGGGGGTTCCCTCCCAGCGGGAGTCACTCGCGCATGGAATCAGAGAATCATAGAGTGTTAAGGGGTTAGAATGGAGCTTAGAGATCACCCAGCCCCATTCTTAACAGTGTTCACCCTGCTGAAGGGGATGCTCTGTCATACCAACAGTGCTTTGCAAACTTTATCCATCATAGAATCATAGATTTTTAGGGGTTGGAATGGAGCTTAGAGATCATCCAGCCCCATTGTTAACAGGCAGTGTTCAAAGCTCTGTCATACCAACAGTGCTTTGCAAACTCTATCCATCATAGAATCATAGATTTTTAGGGGTTGGAATGGAGCTGAGAGATCATCCAGCCCCAACCCCTGCCCTGGGCAGGGACACCTCCCACCAGAGCAGGTTGCTTTATCCAGCCTGGAATGAACACTGCCAGGGCTGGGGCAGCCACAGCCTCCCTGAGCAACCTGTGCCAGTGTCTCACCGCCTGCACAGGGAAAACTTTTTCCTTATATCCAATCTAAATTTCCCTCTTTCAGTTTACCCCCATTCTTCCTTGTCCTGTCACAGCAGCTCTAACAAAGTCACTCTGCAGCTTCCCTGGAGCCCCTTCAGCTCCTGGCAGGTTGCTCTGAGGACTCCACACAACCTTCTGTTCTGGCTGAACAGCCCCAACTTTCCCAGCCTCTTGGCCCCTCAGGCCACTCTGCCTCACACCCAGCAGTGTCACCCCATCCCCTCGGGGTACCACAGGCTGGACAGCAGTGCCTGGACTGGATGGAGCAGGAGGAGCACACAGCAGGGCCAGAGGCTGCAGTCTCACCCTCTGTGTGTGGGATGTGACAAGCAGTCAGGCACATCTCTGCATCAGGATGACTCTGTGCTGTCATGTGCTGCTGCCATGCCCTGGTTAGGTAGGATTCCATCCTTTAAGGGCAAGCAGAACAAAATGTCTCTCCTTGTCCTGGAGGAGTCTGCAATCATCAATGTAATTTGCCTAGTGTTTAAAGTCAGGGATGTGCTCAAGATTCTCTGTGGCAGAGAAGTGGAGGCTCATGTGGGAGGGACTGTTCCCAAGGGTGATATGCATGTCTGGCAAAGCTTGGATGAAAGCCTAGGAGCTCTCTCTGCCAGGCTTTGATGCCCAGACTCCTTGCCTGTAATCTTTGCCATCTCTGCAGACAATATCAGAGGTATCAACTCATTCTACCACAAGGTGAGCCTTTAAAAAGTGTCTGCTAGGAAAAGGACACAGCAATTTTCTTGGATAAAAGTTAAAAAACTGGATGAACGTGTTGTTATGATTCTTGGTTACCTGGTTAAGCTAACACAGACTTGTGCTGGAAAAACATTTTGCATTGGTACAGTGAAGCCATCACAGGAGAGATGAGGAAACAGCAGCGTTTGTGGAGGCTGCAGTTATAGGCAGGTCTTGAATCCTTCCATCAGTCCCTATCTAGTGTTTTGAGACATGGCTAGAGATGGGATTTTTTTTGCCTTCTGTATATCAGTCTATTGGGAAAGAGCTCAGCCTGCTAAACATTTGACATGTGCCAAGCTGTGAGGCTCAAACCCTAGAAGCATCTAAAGAATCCAGCCCAGTTCTCACACCTCTCCTGCCCCTGCAGATGCATCTCTGCTCTGCCTCCATCCCTAGGTAAAGGACAAAGGCCCTCTGTGTGTGGTGTGGGAGGAGGCTGTGTGTTATCTGCTATGATTCACTCTGATAAATAACCTCCTCGAGGACTTCTCTTGTTTATAGCAACAGCCCTAAATGCTAAAGTTTACAGAGATTTTAATCCTAGCTGTTCTCACGCATATTTACTCTGGAGTTTTATCAGAAACATCTCCTGAAAACCTCAGTGTTTTTATAATTAATTGAATAATGTGACTGATGTTAAAAATAAACGGGTTTGGAAGGATGCCCAGGGAGCTGCTGAGCAGTGTGTGATACACCAACCCGAGCTGCATTCTCAGGGGTTTGTGTATTTTCCTAACAAACTCAGTCTCATGACTGAGAGATTAAATCTTTATGAGTACGAAATTCACCCTGTTGATTTTTCTGTTTGTGCTGCATAATTGTTTCTGGAGAGATTCTCATGTTTTAAAGGGACAGTGCTACTGAGTCTGAGCCCTTCACAGAGGGGATGTGGGCTTAGGGTGTCTCCATCCATCCACCATCCCACTGGCTTTGTGTTTCCACTCCAGGTCCAATCCAGGCATGTGGGGCCGTGTGTGTGTGAACCAGGTGCTCTGGTACACATGGTTTCTGCTCATCCCAGATTCACACGCTGCAGATTTCTCTTCCCTCAGCCCTACTGTGCCCACATGGCCTCAGCCACATCCCTGCCCTGTGCTCTTCCCAACCTAAGAGGGAGCTGGGGATGTTCAGCCTGGACAAGAGGAGGCTCAGGGGAGAACTTATCACTGTCTACAACTCCCTGACAGGAGGTTGTAGCCAGGTGGGGATCAGCCTCTTCTCCTAAAGCAACTAGTGACAGGACAAGAGGACATAGTCTTAAGCTGCACTAGGGGAAGTTTAGGTTGGACATCAGGAAGAATTTCTTCATGGAAAAGGTTGTTAAGCACTGGAATGGGCTTCCCAGGGAGGTGGTGGAGTCACCAACCCTGGAAGTGTTTAAGGGCCAACTGGACGTGGCACTTAGTGCCACGGTCTAGCTGACATGGTGATGTCAGGTCAGGGGTTGGACTTGATGATCTCAGAGGTCTTTTCCAGCCTTAATGATTCTGTGATTCTGTAAGTAGTGCCACCACCACTTCCTCAACTTTTGCTGGCTCAGGGCATTGCCTTATCAGTCTGGACTAATTTTATCAGTCTGGGCTGTGCAGTTAAGGCTGGGCCTCACCTCTGCTCTCCTGGAGAGGTGTGCCTGGCCAGCCAGGGCGATGACCTCTGCACTCTGAGAGTGAGCAGGAACAGAGATGGCTTGTCTTACCTCCTCCCTCCCCACTTTGAGGACAGATAAAGCAGCAGGGGAGAAACAAGGCAAGATAAATTCAGAAGGGACAAAACTCAGAGAGGTGAAGTGAGGTAGATTCTGTAATGCATCTGGTGAGCCGTCAAATCCTATCTCTTATCCCAGGGGAATCCCAGACACATGGGCAAATCCTCAAGCCCTGCAAACTACATCATTGACATCTTCCTCTGGAAAACATCATCACACCCAGTCGTTTGTCCTTGCAGCCAAATGATTAAAGTTTTAAAACTGAATTACACCCAGTGCTGTAACAGCACAAACACAGTAATGGTTCTTCTCCATTACACCTGTCGCCTCTGCTGTAATGGCCTTAATGAGCTTTCAGCCTCATCATCCACAAAGAAGAGATTATCACACGATGCTTTATGCTGTAAACGTGTTCTCCATGCTGAGGGTGGGATGTCTCTGCAATCTCCCTGCTCTGAGGAGCTGCACAGGAGCTGTGGGTGGGCAGCTGTGGTGGGTTTAAGATGTTTTCCCAGAGCTGGGGGTAGACCCAGGCTGGAGAGCTCCCAACTTGGGGTAGGGGGTGCAGACACTCCTGTGGTATGAGCCCTGTCTGTAGTGTGCAGGCAGTTGAAAACTCTGCGAGAGGAATGGATCCCTATCCCCATTGCACAGGATTATCCCACGGTGTGGAGTTATTCCAAGCTCGCGTCTTCTCGGCTTAATAACAGGCTGTGAGCTCCACTTTGATCTGCTGGTGTTTTTCACTTGTTCCATATTTAACTGAACTCATCATCATAAAGGCCAGGAACTGTTTCACTTTCTGTGCCAGGCTGGGTTTCCTGTGGGATGTGCAAAGGACACACCTGCACAGTGAGTTCCTGGCCCGCCAGGACTGGGGATGCTGTTACTGACAGCGGCAGCACAGGAATCTGGAGTCGGTGGATTCCTTTCCCCAAACATGTGGCCAGACCTGAAAATCCAGCTGCCTGGCTCTTTTTGTTTACTGGTTTCCATGTCTGCTTCAGTGTGTCCTGGGAATGTGCACTCTCTACTTCATTCTGAGAGGCCTTTGGGTGGAACTGGAGCTGGTTTGCCCTATCCAAAATCTACAGACTGGAACCCACTTTGCCTCGAGGCTTGTTGTGTTTATTGAGCACGATCCCATGTCTCTGTCCCAGGTGTCCATCCCTTCAGTGCTCTCTGCTGGACACGAGACTTGCTGGCTGTGGCTGTGGTCTGTCCCACTGGTTCCATCCTTATGGCTGCAATCCCACAAATGCTACTGTTACCCCGAATGCAGCAGAAACAACTGTAAGTCTGTGGTTCCTACTTGACACAGCAACCTCTAATTTGGGATCCCAGGCAGCATAGGTAACAGAAAATGTCCCTGCTGGCACTTTGGGTTAATCACCTGCACTACTGGGACCCAGGGCTCATGAGCCCTGTTTGCAGGTGATGTGGGATTCATTCCTGCACACAAAACAGCCTGGAATCTGTGCTGATCATTCAAGCTTCTTTGTCTGATGCTTTCAAGGAAAAGAATTTTAAATGCTTCAATTTTCACACTGACCCAACCACACTTGTGCTGACAGGACCTGCTGGCAATAACCCCTTGCATGGCAACAGGAAAAATCCCACAAAAATTCCCCAGAAGGATGTTTTGCTGAAACAGGCTGGGCAAACTGTAAGAACATGCTGGAGGAGGTAAAGGTAATTTGGGTGAGTGAGCAGGTGATATCATTCAGTCCCTGGGCAGAGGTCTGTTCCCAGAACTGGGATGTAGCAATGGCAATGCACTGTACTTGTGGGAGAATGACATATTGATGTGTGGCCTTCTAAAACATCTTAAACCCCCTCCATTTAGCTTATAATTTAAGACTTCATGGGGTTTTCTTATCTTGTGCCTGCCTGTTTAAATCTGCAGTGAACTCATCCCCAGAGGAAACATCTTGGTGCCCTCTGCTGTGTCTGTGGGCAGCAGAGTGACCTGGTTTGCGTTCCCAGGCATCCTGACTCTCAGCCCAAGAGGCCTGAGCCGAGGGTGATTCCTGGGACGGCGCTGCTCGGCATCCCGCGCCGTGCCCCGTCGCGCAGTGCCATCTCCTGGAAAGCCAGGCTGGAGCCACACACGCTTTGCTCCCGAGGGAGCAGCGGTGCTGCAGGAGCAAGGATGCTGCCTCTGACGGCCGCAAAGATTATCTTCTGACCACCCAGTCACCAAATTTCTCTTCCTCCAGCAGGCTGGAGGGGTCCTGCTCGCCCTCACCTCCGACGTACCCTGTGGCAGAACATCCCAGGTGGCTCCTTTCCAGTCTGGATGGTGAGTACAAAGCTCTGGGTACAAAAAGAACAGTAGAGGAGCACAAAGAACCATCTATAGATGTTACTCCTTTAGTTCTGCCTGGGCACCAGTTTCCTGTTCAGGTGAATGCCCTGCCTGTTTGTTCACCCTGTCAGTGCCCTGTTCACCTGGTTTTAAGGGTCATTTTTCTCTCTCCCTCCCCAGGTTTGATGACCTCAATATGAGCAACAGCCAAGCCCCTCATCACACTGCTCACCCTGTATTTAAAATGTTGCTACATCTCTTTAATGAGACAAAAATGTGCACACAGGACACGTACCCAAATGCTGCTGCCTTGACTAAGCTCTATTTATCCCCAAAAGACAAAAAAGATGGGTGGTTCCAAGGGCAACACATTTACTCCAATAAAACAGTAACACAGCTTAAGTGTTTAGTCACTGAAAAAGATTCACATTGCAATTTAAAGCCAAAGGTTGGTATTTGTACCATTATTTTGGGCTATCGTGGCATCTTCTGAGCAGCTGGGAGATTAGTGTACTTCAGTAATCTGTCAGGCACAAGGAAATTACTCGTGCTTCAAGGTAAGGCTGTAAAAGCTGTTATTTGAAAAAGACTGTAATTATGTAAATACAAGGCCAGGAGGTTCACAAACAGGGGAAAAAGCTGCTGTGAACATGTGGCTGTTCACAGCTCTCCTTGGCCCCTTCACAGCTAGGATTGTGTGTTGCAAACTTGTCATGATCCCATTTCTGCCCTGGCACACAGTGATGAGCTGAAACAGCCTGTTTACCAAAAATGTACTTTTTATTAAAATCCATGTTTGTAAAGGAGAGATCGTTACACAAATGAGGTAAACCAACACCTATGACATAATTTTCACTTTAAAAATAAATCTCAGTTGAGCAATTAATTTGATTCCACAAAGTCTGAGAGGAAGAGTCAGACAAGGCAGGATGAGGCAGCTGATCTGCCCTGACTCAGCAGGAGGTGTCATTCCCAAGGGGTCAGGAGTCTTCCACAGATCCCACTGTGTTGTCCTTTTCTCCTCCATCAGATTCACAGATGAGAGGAGATGAGTAAAGGCAGCAGTGACCTCTTCACTACTGCTCTAACCAGGGTTTCCTCACCAGCACTGCCCCATTAAAGGCTGTGTAAAAGTTTCATTTGATTGTGCAAATTCACTCCCTTGTCTGCTGTTGCTCACAATGTCTCAGCCCTAAAGGAGACTTAGCAGCAGGTAAATACCTGCTCTGGAAAAGTTTCATATCAAAAGTATGGCAATTGCCTGGCAAGCAATAAGCCCGTTAAGTGTGACACCTCAGCAAGGTACAGGGAGAAGTTATTCTTCTCCCTTCTTTTCCTTTTCTTCCATACATGTACAAGTGGAGCTTTAATCTAAAAGTTCATGGAGTTACTGCACATTTGTGAGGATCGTGTTGACCATTCTGTGCAATGAAGCTTTCTCATTCAGGACCAAGCCCCACAGCCTGAATGCCTCAGAAAAAAGTAAAAAAGTAGCTGTGATGATTTTTACCCTGTACATGGTAAGAAATCAGTGAGGAAACCTCAGCTCTGCCTCAGAAAGCCACTCGAGCCCAGCTGTACTCACTGCCAGCTCCCAGTACAGAACAAACACCACCAGCAGAACCAAGTAATGCCCCACTATTCACCCAAGTCAATCAGTGGCTGACAAACTGCTAAACACTGGGAATTCCTGCATGGCTGAAGCTCTGTAGTCCAGGTCCACTTTGATGGCTTAAGGTACTCTGGAGGTGACAAACCATGCAGATGAGGCAGAGATGGAGTTTCACCTGTTACACCCGAGTGAAACTCATCCAGGCCCTTGGGTGTTCACACTGTGGCAGATAAGATATTGCTCCAATTACATCCCAGGACAGTTTCTGGTAACCAAGACATGAAACTTTCATCACATCTGCCAAGTTTGTGGTGAAACTTTACGACTGCACAAATTCAATCCCATTGATATCCTCAGGGGACGTGGGTGGGATTTAAACGGCTTGGAGGCTTCGTGCTGGTCTACATGGGCTGGAGGTCAGGCTGCAGGAGCAGTATGCTAACTCTCAGTGCAGAAAGAAGTCCCTTCAGTAAGTGCCTTCAGCAAGAGCCAGAAATCTGCCAAGTTTGTGGTGAAACTTTACGACTGCACAAATTCAATCCCATTGATATCCTCAGGGGACGTGGGTGGGATTTAAACGGCTTGGAGGCTTCGTGCTGGTCTACATGGGCTGGAGGTCAGGCTGCAGGAGCAGTATGCTAACTCTCAGTGCAGAAAGAAGTCCCTTCAGTAAGTGCCTTCAGCAAGAGCCAGAAATGCATTGCATTCCCTTCCGTAAGTGCCTTCAGCAAGAGCCAGAAATGCATTCACTACCATGTACTGCAGTTCATGATCACTGTACCTTGGCAGCTGCAGCACTGTGATATCCCAACAAAACTCTCTACGTTGGAAGTCAGTTAAAGGCTATAGATCTCAAGAGATAGAGAGAGAGAGAGAAAGAGAGAGGTGTCATACTTAGTAAAGTTTTTTTTCCAAACTGGAATTAAAAAGTAACTTTTTAAAAGGTAAATTTATTGTTTGAGGAACTAGAGCGACCAACGCTAACTTGCTGGTTTATTACACATCCTGTCATGTCTCTTGTAAGAGAGTCTGAAAAGACAGATTAGCATAAGATTAGCAGAGAGTGAAAGCTGTTTAGGCTTAGCAAGACTCCAAGGGAGCCATTTCCCATGGAGGAATGCCAGCACCCCTTGCTCCCTGTGTCCTCTGCCAGCATGGGCAGGTTGTTTGCATGAGAGATGTCCCACAGATTTGTTTAGGGTGGAAAATACCTTTAAGATCCAACCATTCCCCCCAGCACTGCCACATCCACCACTAAAACAAGTCCTCAAATTCCATGTCTGTATAGCTGCAGGGATGGTGACTCCACCACTGCCCAGGGCAGCCTGTGAATTTATTTTTCCTAATATCCAACCTAAACCTCCCCTCCCAGCACTGTTTCCTTCACTGGATCATACCATCCTGCTGCCCTGCCTGGCTGGGGTCAGTGGTGACGGATGGACTGGGTGTATTGCTCTGCAAGAACCTACGGAAATCCTTAATCATCGGCCGTAGAACCTGGATGAGAGCACTCAGTGCTGCCTGTGTCCCTTCCATGGCCTGTGCCTGTCGCTCCTGGGCACAGGCCTGCACCTCCTGGGAGCGACGGATCATCTGCAGTAAGTCATTCTGCTGCTCCAGGTGCTGAGCAATCTCCTTCACGTGCAGGTTGGTCACTCGCTGCTCCTGCAGGAGCTTGGCTGAGTTCAGGGCAATTCTGCTCTTCAGCTCCTGAGGTTTGGCAGACACCTCGTGCTGGTGTGCCATCATCTCCAGGGGTGCTTCAGCTGTCACTGTGGTTGGGGCTTCTGTGGTGCAGTACTCCACCACCCCGTCCTCCAGGCTGTGGTAGGTTGTCTCTGCAGGAACTGAGAACAAAGGACACAAAGGGTCAGAAGGAGCTGTGATATGTGGATTTTTATCTATAGGACTATTCAGTGAATGTCACAGGAATTCTGCCTGTTCAGTGAGATAACATACAATGGCCAGAAAGGCACAAAATGACCTATTTAAGTCTACTCCACCCTCAGTCCAGCTTCCTTCTAGGCTGCACAATCTAAAGGAATAGGGAATGCCTTATCAGTCTAGACAAAACCATTTCTCAGCCTCCAGTGCAGAACAATCTATCCAAGCAGCATCAACTGCCTGATGCAACAGCAAAGACAAGACCCAGAATTGCCCCTGGCAGCTGCTCTTAGGGACACTGCACAGTGGGAAGTCAGCCCTGGAGATGTTTCTCCTGCTGCTTTTGTCCCCAGAGACAGCACTGAGGAGTCTCCATGATGCAAAGGAGACTTGCTGCCCTTAAGGCTGAGCCACAGCCCTCAAAGCTTTCAGGACCTTTCAGTATGTGCATGACTTGCAGCCACTCCCCTGCAGCAGGGGGGCAGACTAGGAATGGCATTTCATTGGAGATGTGAGGATTTCTCTTTGCTGGGGCTCTCTGTGGCTGCCCAAAGCCCTGGGGGGGTTTCAAAGCCAGGCTGGATGAAACTCTGAGCAACCTGCTCACTGGAAGGTGTCCCTGTCCACGGCACGAGGTGGAACCAGATGATCTTTAATATCCCTTCCAACTCAGATGACTCTGTGAGTCCCTCCCCACACAGAGCCTCCTGGCAGCGGGTGGCAGGGCCCTGTTTGACCCTGCAGTGCACACAGAGCCTCCTGGCAGCGGGTGG